>NW_023045915.1:37905-104439 GCF_011762505.2 Arvicanthis niloticus
GGACAGAAGGGCATCTAGAGAGAGGACAGAAGAGAAGAGCATCCAGCAAGAAGAGAAGAAATAAAGGGAATGCAGGGAGAGGCGAGAACAAAAGGGCATCCAGAGAGAGGAGAGGACAGAAGAACATCCAGAGAGATGTGAGGAAAAAAGAACATCCAGAGAGAGGAGACAGAAGAAGGGCATCCAGAGAGAGGAGAGGACAGAAAAGATCCAGAGCGAGGAGAGAACAGAAAGCCATCCAGAGAGAGGAGAAGACAGAAGGAGAACCATGGAGAGGAGAGGTCAGAAGGGCATCCAGAGAGAGGAGAGAAGAGAAGAGCATCGAGAGAGGAGAAGACAGAAACACATCCACAGAGAGGGGAGAACAGAAGGGCATCCAGAGAGAGAAGAAAACAGAAGGGCTTCCAGAGAGAGGAGAGCACAGAAGCGCATCTGGAAAGAGGAGAAGAGAGAAGGCATCCAGATGGAGAAGAGAATAGACGGGAATCCTGAGAGAAGAAAGGACAAAAGGTCATCCAGTAGAGAATACAGAAGGGCATCCAGTGAGAGCAGAGGACAGAAGAGCATCTAGAGAGAGCAGAGAACAGAACGGCATCCAGAAATCAGAGAAGACAGAAGTGTATCAGGAGATAAAAGAAGACAGAAGGGCATCCAGAGAGGGGAGAGTACCTAATGGCCTCCAGAAAGAAGAGAAGGCAGAGTGCATCTAGAGAGAGTAGAAGAAAGTAGCGCATCCAGAGAAAAGAGTACAGAGGGCCATACAGAGAGAGGAGAAAACAGAAGGGCGTCTAGATAGATGAGAGAACAGAAGGGCATCCAGAAAGAGGTGAGAACTGAAGGGCATCCAGAGAGAAAGAAGACAGAAGGGAATCTAGAGTGAGGAGAGAATTGTAGGGCATCCAGAGAGAGGGGAAGACAGACGGGGATTGTAAGAGAAGAGAGAAGAGAAGGGCATCAGAAGAGAGGAGGAGACAGAAGGGCATCCAGAAAAGGAGATGACAGAAGGGCATCCAGAAGATTTCTCCAGAGAAATAAATAAATAGAGTAGAGAGAACAGAAGGGCATCCAGAGAGAGGAGAAGACAGAAGGGCATCCAGAGAGAGGAAATGACAGAAGGTATCCAGAGAGAGGAGAGAACAGAAAGCCATTCAGTGAGAGAAGACAGGAGGGCATCCATGGAGAGGAGAGGGCTGAAGGGCTTCCAGAGAGAGGACAGAACAGAAGATCTTTCAGAGAGACTAGAGGACATAAGGGCATCCAGTGAGATGAGAGAATAGAAGGGCATCCTGAGAAAGGAGAAGACAGAAACACATCCATAAAGAGGAAAGAACAGAAGGGCATCCAGAGAGCAAAGAAGACAGAAGGCCATCCAGGGAGAGTAGAGTATAAAATGGCATCCATAGTGTGGACAGAAGGGCTTCTAGAGAGAGCAGAGAACAGAAGGGTATCCAGAAAGAGGAGAAGACCGAAGGGCACCGGGAGACAGAAGAAGACAGAAGGGCATCCAGAGAGAGGAGAGGACAGAATGGCCTCCAGAGAGAAGAGAGAAAAGAAGGGCATCCACAGAGAGGAGAGGGCAGAAGGGCATCCACAGAAAAGAGTAAAAAAGACCATACAGAGAGAGGAGAAGACAGAAGGTCATCTAGATAGAGGAGAGAACAGAAGGGTATCTAGAGAGAGGAGTGAACAGATGGACATTCAGAGAGCAGAGAAGACAGAAGGGCTTTCAGAGAAAGTAGAGAAGAGAAGGGCATCCATAAAAAGGAGAAGAGAGAAGGAATCTAGAAAGAGAAGATGACAGATGGGCATCCTGAGAGAAGAGAGGACAGAAGGGCATACAGGGAGAGAAGAGAACAGAAGGTCATCCAGAGAGATGAGAAGACAGAAGGGAATCCAGAGAGAGGAGAGAACAAAAGGGCATCCAGAGAGAGAAGAGGACACAAGGTCATCCAGAGAGAAGAGAGAAAAGTAGGGCATCCAGAGAGAGGATAGAGCAGAAGGGTATCCAGAGGGAGGAGAGTACAAATGGCATCCAGAAAGAGGAGAGAACACAAGGGAAAACAGAGAAAGGAGAAGACAGAAGGGCATCCAAAGATAAGAGAGGACAGAAGGACATCCCGAGAGAAGAGAAAACAGAAGTGCATCCGGAGAGGTGAGAGAACAGGAAAGATTCCAGAAAGAGGAGAGAACAGAAGCCCATCCAGAGAGAGCAGTAGAGTGAAGGACATCCAGAGATAGCAGAAGACTGAAGGGCATATGGAGAGAGGAGAACACAGAAGGGCATCTAGAGAGAAGAGAAAACAGAAGGGTATCCAGAGTGAGTAGAAAATTGTCGGGAATCCAGAGAAAGGAGAAGACAGAAGGAGAGATGAGAGAACAGAAGGGAAAATGGAGAGAGGGGAAGACAGAAGGGCATTTAGGGAGAGCAGAGAACAGAAGGGCATCCAGAAAGAGAAGAAGCAAGAAGGGCATCAGGAGATAGGAGAAGACAGGAGAGCATCCATAGAGAGGAGAGAACAGAATTTCCTCCAGAGAGAAGCAAGAGCAGAAGGGCATCCAGAAAGAGGAGAGAACAGAAGGGTATCCAGAGAAGGAGAAGACAGAGCGAATCCGGAGAGCGAAGAGAACAGAAGGGCATTTGGAGAGGAGAGGGAACAGAAATGCATCCAGAGAGAGGAGAAGACAGATGGGCATCCACAAGGATGAGAGGATAAAACTGCATCCAGAGAGAGGAGAAGACAGTAGGGCATCTGGAGAGAGGAAAGAGCAGAAGGGCATCCAGAGAAAGGAGAGAGCAGAAGGGCATCCAGAGAGAGGAGAAGACAGAAGGGCATTCGGAGAGTGGAGAGAACAGAAGGGCATCCAGAGAAAGGAGAAGACAAAACGAAGCTGAAGAGACGAGAGAACAGAAGGGTTTAGGGTGAGAGGAGAAGACAGAAGGGCATCCAGAGGGAGAGAGGAGAAGACAGAAGGGCATCCAGAGAGAGGGGAGCGCAGAAGGGCTTGCAGAGAGATGAGAGAACAGTGAGGAATCCAGTTAGAATAGATGAAAGAAGGGCATCTAGAGGGAGGAGAGAAGAGAAGGGCATCCAGCAAGAGGAGAAGACAAAAAGGGTATCCACAGAGAGGGGAGAACAGAAGGGCATCCAGAGAGAGGAGAGGACAGAAAGTCATCCAGGGAGAGGAGAGGACAGAAGGCCATCCAGAGAGAGGAGTGTGAAGAAGGGCATCCATTGAGAGGAGAGGACAGAAGGTATCCAGAGAGAGGAGAGAACAGAAAGCCTACCAGAGAGAAGAGAAGACAGAATGGCATCCATGGAGAGGAGAGGTCAGAAGGGCATCCAGAGAGAGGAGAGAACAGTAGGTCATCCAGAGAGAGGAGAAGACAGAAACACATCCTCAGGAATGGAAGAACTGAAGGGCATCCAGAGTGCAGAGAAGACAGAAGTGTATCCAGAGAGAGTAGAGAATAGAACGGTATCCAGAGAGCAGAGAAGACAGAAAAACATCCAGAGATAGGAGAGAACATAAGGGCATCCAGAGAGGATACAGAAGAGAAGGGTATGTAGAGAGAGTAGAGATCAGAAGAGTATCCAGAAATAGGAGGAGAGACAAGGGCATTGGTATATAGGAGCAGACAGAAGGGCTTCCAGAGAGAAGAGTTGACAGAATGGCCTCCAGAGAGAAGAGAGTAAAGAAGGGCATCAGGAGAGAAAAGAGGTCAGAAGGGCATTTGGAGAAAAGAGTAAAGAATGCCATACAGAGAGAGGAGAAGACAGAAGGGCATCTGGATAGAGAAGAGAACAGAAGGGCTTCTAGAGAGAGGAGAAAACAAAAAGGCTTCCAGAGAGCGGAGAAGACAGAAGAGCATCTAGAGAGAGGAGAGAAGAGAAGGGCATCCAGCGAGAGGAAAAGACAAAAAGGGAATCCAGAGAGAGGAGAGAACTGAAGGGCATCCAGTCAGAAGAAAGGGCAGAAGGGCCTCCAGAGAAAGGAGTGTGAAGAAGGGCATATATAGAGAGAAGAGGACAGAAGGGATCCAGAGAGAGGAGTGAACAGAAAGCCATCCAGAGAGAGAAGATGAAAAAAGGGCTTCCATGGAGAGGAGAGGACAGAAGGGCATCCAGGGAGAGGAGAGAACAGAAGGGATTCCAGAGAAAGGAGAAGACAGAAACACATCAACAGGGAGGGAAGAACAGAAGGGAATCAAGAGCGCAGAGAAGACAGAAGCGCATCCAGGGAGAGTAGAGACTAGAACCATATCCAGAGAGCAGAGAAGACAGAAGAACATCCAGAGATAGGAGAGAACATAAGGGCAACCAGAGAGGATAGAGAACAGAAGGGCATGTAAAGACAGTAGAGAACAGAACGATATCCAGAAATAGGAGGAGACATAAATGCATTGGGAGATAGGAGAAGACAGAAGGGCTTCAAGAGAGAGGAGTTGACAGAATGGCCTCCAGAGAGAAGAGAGAAAAGAAGGGCATCAAGAGAGTGAAGAGGTCAGAAGGGCAATAAAGCAGGACATAAAGAGAGAGGAGAAGACAGAAGGGCATCTAGATAGAGAAGAGAACAGAAGGACATCTAGAGAGACTAGAGAACAGAAGGGCATCCAGAGAGAGGAGAGAGCAGAAGGGCATCCAGAGAGAGGAGAAATCAGAAGGGCATCTGGAGGGAGGAGACAACAGAAGGGCATCCAGAAAGATGAAAGAACAGAAGGGCATCAAGAGAGAGGAGAAGACAGAAGGGAATCCAGAGAGAGGAGAGAACAGTAGGGCATCTGGAGAGAGGAGAGACCAGAAGGGCATCCAGAGAGAGAAGAGGACAGAAGGGCATCCAGAGGGAGGAGAAGACAGAAGGGCATCCAGAGAGAGGAGAGCGAAGAAGGGAATCCGGAGAGAGGAGAGAACAAAGGGATCCAGAGAGAGGAGAAGACAGAAGGGCATCCATAGAGAGGAGAGGACAGAAGGACATTCAGAGAAAGGAGAGCACAGAAAGGCATACAGAGAGAGCAGAGAACAGAAGGGCATCCAGAGAGAGGAGAAGACAGAAGGGCATCCGGAGAGAGGAGACAACAGAAGGGCATCCAGAGAGAGGAGAGGACACAAGGGCATTCAGAGATAGGAGAGCACACAAGGGCATCCAGAGAGACAAGAGAATAGAGAGGAATCCAGAGATTATACAAGACAGAAAGGCATCTATAGCGAGGATAGAAGAGAAGGGCATCCAGGGAGAGGAGAAGACAAAAAGCGAATACAGAGAGAGAACAGTAGGGCATCCGGAGAGAGGAGAGGACCGAAGGGCATCCAGAGAGAGGTGAGGAAAGAAAGGCATCCAGAGAGAGGAGACTGAAGAAGGGCATCCAGAGAGACGAGAATGGCATCCATGGAGAGGAGAGGTCAGAAGGGCATCCAGAGAGAGGAGAGAAGAGAAGGGCATCGAGAGCTGAGAGGACAGGAACACATCCACAGAGTGGGAGAACAGAAGGGTATCCAGAGAGCAGAGAAGACAGAAAGGCATCGAGAGCTGAGAGGACAGAAAAGCATCCAGAGTGAGGAGAACAAAGCAGGGTATCCAGAGAGATGAGAGAACAGAGAGGCATCCAGAGAGAATAGAGGACAGAAGGGCATCTAGAGAGAGGAGAGAAGAGAAGGGCATCCAGCGAGAGAAGACAAAAAGGGAATTCAGAGAGAGGACAGAACAGAATGGCATCCAGAGAGAGAAGAGATCAGAAGGGCATCTAGAGAGAGGAGTGTGAAGAATGGCATCTATAGAGAGAAGAGGACAGAAGGGATCCAGAGAGAGGAGAGAACAGAAAGCCATCCAGAGAGAGAAGAAGACAGAAGGTCATCCATGGAGAGGAGAGGACAGAAGGGCATCCAGAGAGAGGAGAAGACAGAAACACATCCACAGGGAGGGAAGAACAGAAGGGAATCAAGAGTGCAGAGAAGACAGAAGTGCATCCAGGAAGAGTAGAGAATAGAATGGTATTCAGTGAGCAGAGAAAACAGAAGAACATCCAGAGATAGGAGAGAACATAAGGGCATCCAGAGAGAATAGAGGACAGAAGGGCATCTTGAGAGAGGAGAGAAGAGAAGGGCATCCAGGGAGAGGAGAAGACAAAAAGTGAATCCAGAGAGAAGAGAGAACAGAAGGGCATCCAGAGATAGGAGAGGACAGAAGGGCATACAAATAGAGGAGAGATCAGAAGTGCATCCAGAAAGAGGAGTGTGAAGAAGGGCATCCAGAGAGAGGAGAGTGAAGAAGGGCATCCAGAGAGAGGAGATAACAGTAAGCCATCCAGATAAAGAGAAGACAGATGAGCATCCATGGAGAGGAGAGAACAGAAGGGCATCTAGAGAGAAGAGAGAAAAGAATGGCATCCAGAGAGTGGAGAAGACAGGAGAGCTTCCAGAGAGAGGGGAGTATAGAAAAAGAAAAAAAATCAGGGTTAGGGTTAGTGTTAGGGTTAGGGTTAGGGTTAGGGTACCCAAAAAGAGGGGAAGAGAGAAGAAATCTAGATGGAGAAGAGTACAGACGGGCATCCTGAGAGAGGAAACGACAGAAGGGCATCTAGATAGAGGAAAGAACAGAAGTGCATCCAGAAAGAGGAGAGAACAGAAGTGCATCCAGAAAAGGAGAAGACAGAGGGAATCCAGAGTGAGGAGAAGACAGAAGGGCATCCAGAGAGAGGAGAGAGCATAAGTGCATCCTGAGAAAAGAGAAGAGCATCCAGAAAGAGAAGACAGTAGGGAATCCAGAGAGAGGAAAGAACAGAAGTGCATCCGAATAGAGGAAAGAGCAGAAGAGCATCCAGAGAGAGGAGAGAGCAGAATGGCATCTAGAGGGAGGAGAAGACAGAAGGGCATCCAGAGAGAGGAAAGAACCGAAGGGCATCCAGAGAAAGGAGAACACAGAAGGGAAAGCCAAAGAGATGAGAGAAGAGAAGTGCATAGGGAGAGTTGAGAAGACAGAAGTCATCCAGAGAGAGGGGAGGACAGAAGGGCATCCAGAAAGATGAGAGCATACAACAGCATCGAGAAAAACGAGAGAACAGAGAGGAATCCAGAGAGAATAGAGGACAGAAGGGCATCTAGAGAGAGGATAGAAGAGAAAGGCATCCAGTGAGAGGAGAAGACAAAAAGGGAGCAACAGAGAATAGAGAGAGAGAGCAACAGAGAAAATAGAGGACAGAAGGGCATCTAGAGAGAGGAGAGAACAGAAGGGCATCCAGGGAGAGGTGAGGAAGGAAGGGCATGCAAAGAGAGGAGAGTGAAGAAGGGCATCGAGAGAGAGGAGAGGACAGAAGGGATAGAGAGAGAGGAGAGAACAGAAAGCCATCCATGGAGAGGAGATATCAGATGGGCATCCAGAGAGAGGAGAGAAGAGAAGGGCATTGAGAGAGGAGAAGACAGAAAAACATCCACAGAGAGGAGAGAACAGAAGTGCATCTAGAGTGCAGAGAAGACAGAAGGGCATCCAGAGAGAGGAGTGGATAGAAGGGCATCCAGAGAGAGGAGAGCACAGAAGGGAATCCGGAGAGATGAGAGAACAGAGAGGCATCCAGAGAGAAAAGAGGACAGTAGGGCATCTATAGAGAGGAGAAAAGAGAAGGGCATCCAACGAGAGGAGAAGACAAAAAGGGAATCCATAAAGAGGAGAGCACAGAAGGGCATACAGAGAGAGAAGAGGTCAGAAGGGCAACCAGAGAGAAGAGTAACAAAGGCCATACAGAGAGAGGAGAAGACAGAAGGGCATCTAGATAGAGAAGAAAACAGAAGTGCATCTAGAGAGAGAAGAGAATAGAAGGGCATCCAGAGAGAGGATAAGACAGAAGGGAATCCAGAGAGAGAAGAAAACAGAAGGGCATTTGGAGAAAGGAGAAGACAGAATGGCATCCAGGGAGAAGAGAGGATAGAACGGCATCCAGATAGAGGAGAATACAGAAGGGAATCCAGAGAGAGAAGAGAACAGAAGGGCATCCAGAGAGAGAAGAGAGCAGAAGGTCATCCAGAGAAGCGGAGACAGAAGGGCATCCAGAGAGAGGAGAGAGCTGAAGGGCATCCAGAAAGAGGAGAGAACAGAAGGGCATCAAGAGAGAGAAGAAGAAAGGAGAAAATCCCGAGAGAGGAGAGAACAGAAGGGCATCCAGTGAGAGGAGAGCGCATAAGGGCATCATGAGAGAGGAGAAGACAGTAGGGCATCCCGAAAGAGGAGAGAACAGAAGGGCATCCAGAGAGAGGAGAGAGCAGAAGAGCGTCCAGAAAGAGGAGAAGACAGAAGAGCATCCGGAAAGAGGAGAGAACAGAAGGGCATCTAGAGAGATGAGAGAAGAGAAGGGCATCCAGAAGAGAGGAGAAGACAGAAGGGAAGCTGAAGTGATGAGTCAACAGAAGGGCATAAGAAGAGAGGGGAAGACAGAAGGCCATGAAGAGAAACGAGAGGACAGAAAGGCATTCAGAGGTATGAGAAGACAGAAGGGCATCCAGAGAGAGGAGAGGGAAGAAAGGATTCCCAAGAGAGGAAAGAACAAAGGGCATCCAGAGAGAGGAGAAGACAGAAGGGCATCCATATAGAGGAGAGGACAGAAAGGCATTCAGAGAGAGGAGAAGAGAGAAGGGCATCCGGAGAGAGAAGAGGACAGAAGGGTATCCAGAGAGAGGAGAGCACAAAAGAGCATCTAGAGAGATGAGAAAACAGAGAGGAATCCAGAGAGTATAGAGGACAGGAGAGCATCTAGAGAGAGGATAGAAGAGAAGGGCATAGAGCGAGGGGAGAAGACAAAAGGTAATGCAGAGAGAGGAGAGAACAGAAGGGCATCCAGAGAGAGGAGAAGACAGAAGGGCATCCAGAGAGAGGTGAGAAAAGAAGGGCATCCAGAGAGAGGAGAAGACAGAAGGGATCCAGAGAGAGGAGAGAACAGAAAGCCATCCAGAGAGAGGAGAAGACAGAAGGGTATCCATGGAGAGGAGATGTCAGAAGGGCATCCAGAGAGAGGAGAGAAGAGAAGGGCATCGAGAGGAGAAGACAGAAACACATCCAGAGAAAGGGGATATCAAAAGAGCATCCAGAGTGCAGAGAAGACAGAAGGGCATCGAGAGTGAGGAGAGAGTTGAAGGGCATCCAGAGAGAGTAGAGGAAAGAAAGGCATCCACATAAAATAGTACAGAAGGCCATACATAGAGAGGGGAAGACAGAAGGGCATCTAGATAGAGGAGAGAACAGAAGTGCATCCAGAAAGATGAGAGAACAGAAGGGCATCCAGAAAAGGAGAAGACAGAGTGAATCCAGAGAGATGAGAAGACAGCAGGCCATCCAGAGAGAGGAGAGGATAAAACTGCATCCAGAGAGAAGAGAAGACAGTAGGGCATCCGGAGAGAGGAGAGAGCAGAAGGGCATCCAGAGAGAGGAGAGTGCAGAAGGGCATCCAGAGAGAGAAGAAGACAAATGGGCATACAGAGAGAGGAGAGAACACAAGGGCATCCAGAGTGAGAAGAGGACAGAAAGGCATCCAGAGAGAGGAGAGCACAGAAGGGTTTCCAGAGAGATGAGAGAACAGAGAGGAATACAGAGAGAATAGAGGACAGAAGGGCATCTAGTGAGAGGATAGAAGAGAAAGGCATCCAGAGAGATGAGAAGACAGAAACACATCCACAGGGAGGGAGAACAGAAGGGAATCCAGAGTGCAGAGAAGACAGAAGTGCATCCCGGGATAGTATTTAATAGAACGGTATACAGAGAGCGGAGAATACAGAAGAAAATCCAGAGATAGGAGAGAACATAATGACATCCAGAGAGAATAGAGGACAAAAGTGCATGTAGAGACAGCAGAGACCAGAAGGGTATACTAAAAGAGGAGAAAGCAGAAGGGCATCGCGAAATAGGAGAAGACAGAAGGGCATCCAGAGAGAGGAGAGGACAGAATAGCCTGCAGAGTGAAGAGAGAAAAGAAGGGCATCCAGAGAGAGGAGAGGACAGAAAGGATCCAGAGAGAGGAGAGAACAGAAAGCCATCCAGAGAGAGGAGAAGACAGAAGGGCATCCATGGAGAGAAGAGGTGAAAAAGGTATCCAGAGACAGGATAGAAAAAAAGGGCATCGAGAGAGGAGAAACAGAAACACATCCCGAGAGAGGGAAGAACAGAAGGGCATCCAGAGAGCAGAGAAGACAGAAGGTCTTCCAGAGAGAGGAGAGGAAAGAAGGGCTTCCAGAGAGAGGAGAGCACAGAAGGGCATCTGGAGAGATGAGAGAACAGAGAGGCATCCAGAGATATTAGAGGACAGAAGGGCATCTAGAGAGAGGAGAGAAGAGCAGGGCATCCAAGGAGAGGAGAAGATAAATATGGAATCCAGAGAGAGGAGGGCATCCAAAGAGAGGAGAGGACAGAAGGGCATCCAGAGTGAGGAGAGGACAGAAGGGATCCAGAGAGAGTAGAGAACAGAAAGCAATCCAGAGAAAGGAGAAGACAGAAGTGCATCCAATGAGAGGAGAGAGCCGAAGGACATCCAGAAAAAGGAGAAGACAGAGGGGCATCCAGAGAGAGGATAGAACAGAAGAGTATCCAGAGAGAGGGGAGATGTGAAGGACATGCAGAGAGAGGAGAAGACAGAATGGAGGCCGAAGAGATGAGAAAACAGAAGGGCATAGGAAGAGAGGAGAAGACAGAAGGGCATCCAGAGAAAGGAGAGGAGATAAGGGCATACAGAGAAGGGGAAGACAGAGCAAATCCATAGAGGAAGAGAACAGAAGGGCATTTTGAGAGAGTAGAAGACAGAAGGGCATCCGGAGAGAGGAGAGAAAAGAAGGGCATCAAGAGAGAAGAGAGAGCAGAAGGGTATCCAGAGAGAAGAGAAGAAAGAAGGGCATCCGGAGAGAGGAGAGAACAGAAGGGCATCAGGAGAGAGGAGAGAACAGAAGGGTATCCAGAGAGACAAGAGAACAGAGAGGAATCCAGAGAGAATAGAGGACAGAAGGGCATCTAGAGAGGATAGAAGAGAAGGGCATTCCATGAGAGGAGAAGATATATAAGGAATCCAGAGAGAGTAGAGGACAGAAGGGCATCCAGAGAAAGGAGAGCACAGAAGAACATCCAGAGAAACGAGAGAACAGAATGGCATCCAGAGAAAATATAGGACACAAGGATATCTAGAGAGAGGATAAAAAAGAAGGGCATCCAGCGAGAGGAGAAGACAGAAAGGGAATCCAGAGAGAGGAGAGAACAGAAGAGCATCCAGAGGGAGGAGAGGACAGAAGGGCATCCAGAGAGAGGAGAGAGCAGAAGGGTATCCAGAGAGAAGAGCAGAAAGAAGGGCATCCGGAGAGAGGAGAGAACAGAAGGGCATCCAGAGAGAGGAGAAGACAGAAACACATCAACAGAGAGAAGAGAACAGAAGGGCATCCAGAGAGATGAGGGACCAGAAGATCATCCAGAGAGTGAAGGGAACAGAAGGGCATCCAGAGGGATGAGAGGACAGAGTAGAATCCATAGAAAGAATACAACAGAAAGGCATCCTGAGAGATGATGAGACAAAAGGGAATCCAGAGAGAGGAGAGGACAGAAGGGCATCCAGAGAGAGGAGAAGACAGAAGGGCATCTGGATAGAGGAGAGAAAAGAAGGTCATACATAGAGACAAAAAGACAGAAGGGCATCCAGAGCGAGGATGGAACACAAGGGCTTACAGAGAGAGGAGAAAACAGAAGGGCATGTACAGAGAGGAGCCAACAGAAGGTCATCCAGAGAGAGGAGAAGACAGAACGGGATACAGAGAGATGAGAGGACAGAAGGGAATCCGGAGAGAGGAGAGAACAGAAGGGCATCCAGAGAGAAGAGAAGACAGAAGGGCATCCAGAGAGAAAAGAGGAAAGAAGGGAATCCAGAGAGAGAAAAGGACAGAAGGGCATCCAGAGAGATTAGAGGACAGAAGGCCATCCAGCGAGAAGAGAGAACAGAAGGGCATCCAGAGAAAGGAGAAGACCAAAGGGCATCCAGAGAGAGGAGAGGACAGAGGGGCATATGTATAGAGGAGATAACAGAAGTGCATCCGGAGAGAGGAGGTCACAGAAGGGTATATAGAAAGAAGAGAGGACAGAAGGCCATCCAGAGAGAGGAGAGAGCAGAAGGGCATCCAGAGCGTGGAGAAGACAGAAGGCCATCTAGAGAGAGGGGAGAACAGAAGACCATCGAAAGAAAGAAGACATCAAAAGGACATCCATAGAGAAGAGAAGAAAGAAGGGCATCCAGATAGAGTAGAGGACAGTAGGGCATCTAGAGAGTGGAGAAGACAGAAGGGCATCTGGATAGAGGAGAGAAAAGAAAGTCATCTAGAGAGAGGAGAAAAAGGAAGGTCATCCATAGAGATGAAAAGACAGAAGGGCATCCAGAGTGAGGAGGGATCAGAAGGGCTTTCATAGAGAGGAGAGAACAGAAGGGCATGTGAAAAGAGGAGCCAACAAAGGTCATCCAGAGAGAGGAGAAGAAGAAGGGGATGCAGAAAGAATAGAGGACAGAAGGGAATCCGGAGAGAGGAGAGAACAGAAGGACATACAGAGAGAGAAGAAGACAGAAGGGCATACAGATGGAGGAGTGGACAGAAGAGCATCCGGAGAGAGGAGAGAACAGAAGGGCATCCAGAGAGAGTAGAGACAGAAGGGTTTCCAGAAACAAGAGAGGAAAGTAGGGCATCCAGAGATAGAAGAGGACACAAAGGCATCCAGAGATATGAGAGAACAGATGACCTTCCAGAGAGAGTAGATAACAGAATGGCATCCAAAGAGATGAGGGAACAGAAGATCATCCAGAGAATGAAGTAAACAGAAGGGCATCCAGAGAGATGCGAGGACAGAATAGAATCTAGAGAGAGGATACAACAGAAGGGCATCTAGAGAGATGATGAAACAGAAGGGCATCCAAAGAGAGGAGAGGACAGAAAGGCATCCAGGGGGAGGAGAAGACGGGTATTGAGAGAAAGGAGAGGACAGAAGGGCATCCAGACAGAGGAGAGAACAGAAGAGCATCCAGAGAGAGGAGCAGAAAAAAAGGTCATGCAGTCAGAGGAGAGAACAGAAGGGCATCCACAGAAAGTAGTAGACATAAGGGCATCCAGAGAGAGGAGAGAACAGAAGCACATCCACAGAGATGAGCGAACAGAAGATCATCCAGAGAGAGATGGGTACAGAAGGGCATCCTGATGGATGAGAGAACAAAACGGCATTTTGAGAGAGGAGAAGACAGAAGGGCATCCATAGAGAGGTGAAAACAGAAGGGCATCCAGAGAGACAACAGAAGACAGAGGAATCCAGAGAGAATAGAGGACAAAAGGCCATCTAGAGAGGATAGAAGAGAAGGGCATTCAACAAGAGGAGAAGATAAATAAGGAATCCAGAGAGAGGAGAGAACAAAAGGGCATCCAGAGAGAGGAGAGGACAGAAGGGGATCCAGAGAGAGGAGAGGACAGAAGGGATCAAGAGAGTGCAGAGAACAGAAAGCAATCCAGAAAAAGGAGAAGACAGAAGGGCATCCATGGAGAGGAGAGAGCAGAAGGGCATCCAGAGAGAGGAGAAGAGAGAAACACATCTACAGGGAGGGGAGAACAGAAGGGCATCCAGAGTGCAGAGAAGACAGAAGTGCATCCAGTGAGAGTAGAGAATAGAACAGTATCCAGAGAGCGAAGAAGACAGAAGGACATCCAGAGATAGGAGAGAACATAAGGGCATCCAGAAAGAATAGAGGACAGAAGGGCATGTAGAGAGAGTAGACAACAGAAAGGTATCCAGAAAGAGGAGAAGACAGAAGGGCATCGAGAGATAGAAGAAGACAGAAGTGCATCCAGAGAGAGGAGAGGGCAGAAGGGCATTCACAGAAAAGAGTAAAGAAGGCCATACAGACAGAGGAGGAGACAGAAGGGCATCTAGGTAGAGGAGAAAACAGAAGGGCATCTAGAGAGAGGAGAGAACAGAAGGGCATCCAGAGAGGGGAGAAGACAAGAGGGCTTCCAGAGAGAGGGGAGAACAGAAGGGCATCCAGAAATAGGAGAAGTGAGAAGGAATCTAGATGGAGAAGAGGACAGACGGGCATCCTTAGAGAGGAGATGACAGAAGGGCATCGAGGGAGAGAAGAGAACAGAAGGTCATCCAGAGAGAGGAGAAGACAGAAGGGAATCCAAAGAGAGGAGAGAACAGAAGGGCAACCAGTGAAAGGAGAAGACAGAAGGGCATCCAGAGAGAGGAGAGGACAGAATGGCCGCCAGAGAAAAGAGAGAGCAGAAGGGCATGCAGAGAGAGGAGAGGAAAGAAGGACATCTAAGAAAAGAGTATAGAATGCCATACAAAGAAAGAAGATAGAAGGGCATTTAGGTAGAGGATAGAACAGAAGGGCATCTAGAGAGTGGAGAGAACAGAAAGACATACAGAGAGAGGAGAGGACAGAAGGACATCCAGAGTGAGGAGAGAACAGAAGGGCATCCAGAGAGAGCCTAAGACAGAAGGGCTTCCTGAGAGAGGAGAGAACAGAAGGGAATCTGGAAGAGAAGAGAGAAGTCATCCAGATGGAAAAGAGGAGAGACGGGCACGCTGCAAGAGGAGAGGACAGAAGAATATCCAGGGAGAGAAGAGAACAGAAAGGCATCCAGAGGGAGGAGAGGACAAAAGGGCATCTAGAGAGAGCAGTGATAAGAAGTGCATCCAGAAAGAGGAAAAGAGGGAAGGACATTGGGTTATAGGAGAAGAGAGAAGGGCATCCAGAAAGAGGAGAGGACAGAATGGCCACCAGAGAAATGAGAGAGCAGAAGGGCAAGCAGAGAGAAGAGAGGAAAGTAGGACATCCACAGAAAAGAATACAGAATGCCATACAAAGAAAGAAGAATGAAGGGCATCTAGGTAGAGGAGAGAACAGAAGGGCATCTAGAGAGTGGAGAGAACAGAAAGACATACAGAGAGAGGAGAGGACAGAAAGACATCCAAAGTGAGGAGAGAACAGAAGGGCATCCAGAGACACCATAAGACAGAAGGGCTTCCAGAGAGAGTAGAGAAAAGAAGGGCATCCAGAGCGAGGAGAGGACAGAAGGGTATCAGGAGAGAGGATAGATCAGAAGGGCATCCAGAGAAAGGAGAAGATAGAAGGGAAGCCGAAGATACGAGAGAACAGAAGGGCATAGGGAGAGAGGAGAAGACAGAAGGGCATCCAGAAAGAGGAGAGGACAGAAGGGCATCCTGAGAAAGGAGAGCACAGAAAAAAAATGCAGAGAGACAAGAGAAAAGAGAGGAATCCAGAGAAAATAGAGGACAGAAGGGCATCTAGAGAGAGGATAGAAGAGAAGGGCATTCAGAGAGGAGAAGACAAATATGTAATCCAGAGAGAGGAGAGTGAAGAAGGGCATCCAGAGAGAGGAGAGGACAGAAGAAGAGTCGAAGAGATGAGAAAACAGAAGGCCATAGTAAGAGAGGAGAAGACATAAGGGCATCCAGAGAAGAGAGGACAGAAGGGCATCCAGAGGAAGGAGAAGCCAGAAGGTCATCCAGAAAGAGGAGAGGGAAGAAGGGCATCCTGAGAGGAGAGAACAAAGGACATCCAAAGAGAGGAGAAGACTGAAAGGCATCCAGAGAGCGGAGAGGACAGAAGGGCATTCAGACAGAGGAGAAGACAGAACGGCATCCAGAGAGAGGAGATAGCAGAAGGGCATCCAGAGAGAGGAGAAGGCAGAAGGTCATCCACAGAAAAGAGTAATGAAGGCCATACAGAGTGAGGACAAGACAGAAGGGCATCTAGATAGAGGAGAGAATAGAAGGGCATCTAGAGAGAGGAGAGAACAGAAGGGCATCCAGAGAGGGGAGAAGACAGGAGGGCTTCCAGAGAGAAGGTAGAACAAAAGGGCATCCAGAAAGAGGAGAAGAGAGCAGGAATCTAGATGGAGAAGAGGACAGACGTGCATTCTGAGAGAGGAGACGACAGAAGGGCATCGAGGGAGAGAAGTGAAGAGAAGGTCATCCAGAGACAGGAGAAGACAGAAAGAAATCCAAAAAGTGGAGAGAACAAAAGGTCATTAGAAAGAGAAGAGGACACAAGGGAATCCAGAGATAGGAGAGAACAGAATGGCATCCGGAGCTAGGATAGAATAGACGGGTATCCAGAGACAGGAGAAGACAGAAGGGCATCCAGAGGGAGGAGAGGACAAAAGGGCATTCAGAGAGAGGAGAGGACAGAAGGGCATCCAGAGAGAGGAGAGTGAAGAAGGGCATCCAGAGAGAGTAGAAGAGAGAAGGGCATCCATGTAGAGAAGAGGTCAGAAGGGCATCCAGAGTGAGGAGAGAACAGAAATGCATCCAGAGAGAGGAGAAGACAGAAACACATCCACAGGGAGAAGAGAACAAAAGGGCATCCAGAGAAGGAGAAGACAGATCGAATCCAGAGAGAGGAGAGAACAGAAGGGCATTTGGAGAGAGGAGAGAACAGAAGTGCATCCAGGGAGAGGAGAAAAGAGAAATGCCTCCAGAGAGAGGAGAAGACAGAAGGGCATCCAGAGAGAGGAGAGGATGGGACAGCATCCAGAGAGAGGAGAAGACAGAAGGGAATCCAGAGACGGCAGATAACAGAAGGAAATCCGGAGAGCGGAGAGAGCAGAAGGGCATCCAGAGAGAGTATAAGACAGAAGGGCATCCGGAGAGAGGAGAGAACAGACTGGCATCCAGAAAGCAGAAAGAACAGAATGGCATCAATAGAGAGGAGAAGATAGAAGGGCATCTGGAGAGACGATTGAACAGAAGGGCATCCAGAGAGAATAGAGAGCAGAAGGGCATCCAGCGAGAGGAGAAGACAGAAGGAATGCCGGAGAGAAGAGAGAACAGAAGGGCATACGGAGAGAGGAGAAGACAGAAGGGCATCCAGAGAAAGGAGAGGACAGAAGGGCACCCAGCGGGAGGAGAAGACAGAAGGGCATCCAGAGAGAGAAGAGGGGAGAAGGGCATCCCGAGAGAGGAGAGAACAAAGTGCATCCAGAGAGAGGAGAAGACAGATGGGCATCCATAGAGAGGAGAGGACAGAAGAGAATCCAGAGATAAGAGAAGACAGAAGGGCATACGTAGTGAGGAGGGAACAGAAGAGCATCCAGAGAGAGGAGAAGATAGAATTGAATCCAGAGAGAGGAGAGAACAGAAGGGCATCCAGAGAGAGAAGAGAGCAGAAGGGCATCTGGAGAGAAGAGAAGACAGAAGGGCATCAGGAGAGAGAACAGAACAGAAGGGCATCCAGGGAGAGGAGTCTGAAGAAGGGCATCCATTTTTAGGAGAGGACAGAAGGGATCCAGAGTGGAGAGAGCAAAATGCCATCCAGAGAGAGGAGAATACAGAAGGGCATCCATGGAGAGGATAGGACAGAAGGGCATCCAGAGAGAGGAGAAGACAGAATGTCATCCAGAGTGAGGAGAGAGCAGAAGGGCATCCAGAGTTGGGAGAAGACAGAAGGGCGTCTGGAGAGAGGAGAGAACAGAAGGGCATCCATAGAGAGAAGAAGACAGAAGGGAAGTCGGGAGAGGAGAAGACAGAAGGGCATCCAGAAAGAGGAGTGAACAGGAGGACATCCAGATAGAGGAGAAGACAGAAGGGAATACACAGAGAGGAGAGAACAGAAGGGCATCCGGAAAGAGAAGAGAACAGAAGGGCATCCAGAGAGAGGAGAGAACAGAAGGGCATCCAGAGAGAAAAGGTAACGAGGGCATCCAGAGAGAGGAGAGAACAGAAGAGTGTCCAGAGAGAGGAGAGGGCAGAAGGGCATCTAGATAGAGCAGAGTTCAGAAGGGCATCCAGAAAGATGAGAACACAGAAGGACATCGGGAGATAGTAGAAGACAGAAGGGCATCCAGAGAGAGGAGAGGACAGAATTTCCTCCAGATAGAAGACAGAGCAGTAGGGCATCCAGAGATTGGAGAAGAAAGATGGGCATCCACATAAAGTAGTACAGAAGGCCATACAGTGAGAGGAGAAGACAGAAGGGCATATAGATAGAGGAGAGAACAGAAGGGCATCCAGAAAGAGGAGAGAATAGAAGGGCATGCAGAGAAAGAGAAGACAGAAGTGAATCCAGAGAGAGGAAAGAACAGAAGGGAATTTGTAGAGAGGAGAGAACAGATGGGCATCGTGAGAGAGAAGACAGAATGTCATACAGAGAGAGGAGATGACAGAAGGGCATCCAGAGAGAGGAGAAGAAAAATACGGAATCCAGAGTGATGAGATAACAGAAGTGCCTCCAGAGAGATGAGAAGACAGAGGGCATCTAGAAAGAACAGAAGACAGAAGGGAATCCAGAGAGAGGAGAGAACAGAAAGCCATCCAGAGAGGAGAAGACAGAAGGGCATGTAGAGAGAGCAGGAGCAGAAGGGTATCCAGAAAGAGAAGCAGACAGAAGGGCATCGGGAGATAGGAGAAGACAGAAGGGCATCCAGAGAGAGGAGAGGACAGAATGGCGTACAGAGAGAAGAGAGAGCAAAAGGGCATCCATAGATAAGAGAGAACATAAGGACATCCACAGAAACGAGTACAGTAGGCCATACAGCAAGAAGAGAAGACAGAAGGGCATCTAGATAGAGGAGAGGACAGAAGGGCATCTAGAGAGAGGAGAGAACAGAAGGGCATGCAGAGAGTGGAGAAGACAGAAGGGCTTCTAGAGAGAGGAGAGAACAGAAGGGCATCCTGAAAAAAGGAGAAGAGAAAATGCATCGAGATGGAAAAGAGGAGAGATTGGCATCCTGAGAAAGGAGAGGACAGAAGGGCATCCAGGGAGAGAAGAGAACAGAAGGGCATCCAGACAGAGGAGAGGACAAAGGTCATCTAGAGAGAGCAGAGAAAAGAAGTGCACCCAGAAAGAGGAAAAGAGAGAAGGGCATTGGGTGATAGGAGAAGACAGAAGGGCATCAAGAGAGAGGAGAGGACAGAATGGTCGCCAGAGAAAAGAGAGAGCAGAAGCGCATGCAGAGAGAGGAGAGAACAGAAGGATATCTACAGAAAATAGTATAGAAGGTCATACAAAGAAAGAAGAGAGAAGGGCATCTAGGTATATGAGAGAACAAAAGGGCATATAGAGAGTGGAGAGAATAGGACATCCAGAGAAAGGAGAGGACAGAAGGACATCCAGAGTGCGGAAAACAGAAGGGCATCCAGAGAGTGGATAAGACAGAAGGGCTTCCAGAGAGAGGAGAGAACATAAGGGCATCCGGAAGAGAAGAGAGAAGGCATCCAGATGGAAAAGAGGACAGATGGGCACCCTGAGAGAGGAGAGGACAGAAGGGTGTCCAGGGAGAGAAGAGAAGACAGAAGGGCATCCAGAGAGAGGAGAGGACAGAAGGGCATCCAGAGGGAGGAGAAGACAGAATGGCAATCAGAGAGAGGAGAGAAGAGAAGAGAAGGGCATCCAGAGAGAGGAGAGAGCAGAAGGGCATCCAGAGAGAGGAGATCACAGAAGGGAATCCCCTAGAGAGAATAGAGGAGAGAAGGGTATCTAGAGAGAGGATAGAAAAGAAGGAGAAGACAAAAAGGGAATCCAGAGAGAGGAGAGAACAGAGGGGCATCCAGAGAGAGGAGAGGACAGAAGGGCATCTAGAGAGAGGTGAGGAAAGAAGGGCATCCAGAGAGAGGAGAGTGAACAACGGCATCCAGGGAGAGGAGAGGACAGAGGGGATCCAGAGAGAGGAGAGAACAGAAAGCCATCCAGATAGAAGGGCATCCATGGATAGGAGAGGTCAGAAAGGCATCCAGAGAGAGGAGAGAAGAGACGGGTATTGAGAGAGGAGAAGACAGAAACACATCCAAAGAAAGGGGAGAACAAAAGGGCATTCAGAGTGCAGAGAAGATAGAGGAGCATCCAGAGAGAGGAGAGGACAGAAGGGCATTTAGAGAGAGGAGAGCACAGAAGGGCATCCAGAGAGAGGAGAGAACAGAAGGTCATCCAAAGAGAGGAGAGGACAGAAGGGCATCCACAGAGAGGAGTGTGACGAAGGGTATCCAGAGAGAGGAGAGGACAGAAGGGGTCCAGAAACAGGAGAGAACAGAATGCCATCCAGATAGAGGAGAAGACAGAAGGGCATCCATGGAGAAGATAAGTCAGAAGGGCATCCAGAAAGAGGAGAGAACAGAAGGGCATCCAGAGTGATGAGTGGATAGAACGGCATCCAGAGAGAGGAAAAAACAGAAGGGAAACCAGAAAAGGGAGAGAACAGAGGGGCATCCAGATGGAGGAGAGAGCAGAATGGCATCCAGAAAGAGGAGAGGGCAGAAGGGCATCCAGAGAGAGGAGAAGATAGAAGGACATCCAGAGAGAGGAGAAGACAGAAGGGCATCCATGGAGAGGAGAGGTCAGAAGAGCATCCAGTTTGAGGAGAGAACAGAAGGGCATCCAGAGAGAGGAGTGTGAAGAAGGGCATTCAGAGAGCAGAGAAGACAGAAGGGAATCCACGGAGAGTAGAGAATAGAACGGTGTCCAGAGAGCGCAGAAGACAAAAGAACATCCAGAGAGAGGAGAGAACATAAGGGCATCCAGAGAGAATAAAGAATAGAAGGACATGTAGAGAGAGGAAAGAACAGAAGTGTATCCATAAAGAGGAGAAAACAGAAGGGCATCAGGAGTTAGGAGAAGACAGAAGGGCATCCAGAGAGAGGAGAGGACAGAATGGACTCCAGAGAGAAGAGAGAAAAGAAGGGCATCCAGAGAGAGGAGAAGGCAGAATGGCATCCACAGAAAAGAGTAAAGAAGGCCATACAGAGAAAGGAGAAGACAGAAGGGCATCTAGAGAGAGAAGAGAGAACAGAAGGGCATCCAGAGAGTGGAGAAGACAAGAGGTCTTCCAGAGAGAGGAGAGAACAGAAGGGCATCTAGAAAGAGGAGAAGAGAGAAGGAATATAGATGGAGAAGAGGACAGACGGGCATCCTGTGAGGGGACAACAGAAGGGCATCAAGGGAGAGAAGAGAACTGAAGGTCATCCAGAGAGAGGAGAAGACAGAAGGGAATCCAGCGGGAGGAGAGAACAAAAGAGAAGAAGAGAAAAACAAAAGAGAGAGAAGAGGACACAAGGGCATCCAGAGAGAGGAGAGAACAGAAGGGCAACCACAGAAAGACAGAAGGGCATCCAGAGAGAGGAGAGAATAGAAGGGCATCCAGATATATGAGAGTACATAAGAGCCTTCATAGAGAGAAGAGAACATAAAGGCAAAGAGAGATATTAGAGGACAAAAGGGAATCCAGAGAGAGAAGAGGACATAATGACATGCAAGAGAGGAGAGGACAGAATGGCATGCAAGAGAGGAGAGGACAGAATGGCATTCAGAGAGCGGAGAAGACAGAATGCTTCCAGAGAGAAGAAAAAAGAAGGGCATGCAGAGAGAGAAGACAGAAGGGCATACAGATGGAGGAGTGGACAGAAGGGCATCCGGCGAGAGGATAGAACAGAAGGGCATCCAGAGAGAGGAGAGGACAGAAGGGTATGCAGAGACAAGAGCGGAATGAAGGGCATCCATATGGTGGATAGCCCTAGCCTCTTGTTGTCATGGTAACTCCACTCCTGGGAGGGGCTGCGAAGGAGGAGTGAATCTTATAAACCTTCTGTCCAATCAAATTTGTTAAATAAAGGCTACAGCCAGTGATTGGGCAGTAGAAGAGGAGTGGGAGGAGCCAGAGGCAGGAAAAGAGAAGACCAGGGAGCCTTGGGGGGCGAGAAGCGGCAGAGTTGGGAGTTGGTCGAGGCAGAGGGAGTTGGTGGAGAGAAAGAAGACGAAGAAAGCCTTGAACTAGGAAACCGCAAGTTGTTAAGAGCTCTTATAGCTGGGGAATAGTGTAGTTTAATGGTAAATCTGCCCAATCTTGGCAGGCAGCATTCATTTGATACTTATTGACTTGTGTCTTTTCTTCTATGGACTTCCCATGGGCGAGAGATTTACCGCAACAAATTGGCACCCAATGTATTATTTAGAACTCAACTAACTTGAGACAAAAGAATAAAAGAAAGGTTACAAAGTACAAAAATTTCCCTCAACAGCCAAGGTCAGGAGCAGCACTCAGATTATAGCTGGGCTTGCTCACTGCCCTGTGAAAACTGAAAGAAGCGTCTTCCGAAAATTCAACAGTGAAACAAAAGTTATTGTAGCCAGACCAGTAGGTCATTTAAATTAAAAAATTAACTTAAAAAAGGTGAAAAGACACAGATAAATAGATGTAAAATGTTTTAAAGTTGCGAGGAGTAAATTGCAGGCTGCTCTGAGTCAAGAGAGCCAAACAGATAAATAAAAAGTTTATAGTAACGAATTGTAAGGAGGGACTGGTGATCCTAGAACACAACTGCCTGCGAGGTAGTTTTTAGTTAGTGAATTGAGGGCTCCAAACCAGATAATTTTTTAATATAAAAAAAGAAACATATTTTGATACTTAAAAATGACAAAAACAATGGATATCTTTGGGGCTTTATATGATGATATTTCAAATGGTTTGACAGAAATCAACTTGGGGAACACTTTATTATTTATCAGTATTGCTGTATTTACTTTTTGATATACTATGTCTTCTCAAAAGACAAAGCTCTAGATAAAAAATTCTTTGCCTTGGAAAAGAGATTACAAGAAACAATAGAACTTTTGGTACAGGATAGAGATGAGATTTGTAAACAGATAGAAAATAATGAGGAATGGAAGCAGGGCTTAGAACAGAAGTTACAGGAACAAAAAGATGAAAATGAAAGTGGGAGACAGGAGATTAAAAGGATAATTGAACAGAAGATAGAGCAGTTAATAGATCAGATGGAGCAACAGATAGAAAATAATGAATTGAAGACACAAGAAATTATAGATCAGAATTAGAGACAGAAAGATGAAAATGAAACTGGGAGACAGGAGCTAGAAAAGATGATCAAACAGAGCATACAACAGCTCACAGATCATATGGAGAAACAGATAGAAAATAATGAGGAATGGAAACAATTACAATATAAAAAAACATATGAAGCATGTATACAAACCGTAAGGGAGAAATTTAAATATTCAGCTGAGGAAAATACTGAGGTTAAGACAGAAGTAAATAGAGAAAGTCAACCAAGAGTTATTAGAAAACACACCTTGGTCTATCCAGTTACTGTACAACAAAGACCTCCAAATGTTGTTTACCCACAGGGTTATGAGGAATTTGAATGGCAACCTGTGGATGTGTTAGATCTGAGAAAATTTAAGGAGAGTGTCTCTAATTTTGGTATGCACTCACCATTTGTTAAACAAATTCTGACTTCTTGGGCTATTAAAAATAGAATAATCCCCCAAGACTGGAAAGATATGACAAGAGCTATATTAGAACTTGCCGCAAATTTACAATGGGTTGCATGGTGGAGAGATGAGGCGAGAGAGATAGCACAACAAAATAGAGCCAGAGGAAGAGAGATTTCCATAGACCAACTGCTTGGTGAAGGTCGTTTTACTGAAATAGAAGTGCAGGCTGTATATGATGAAGAAACTCTGGCATTGTGTAGATTGTCAGCCTTAAATGCCTGGGACAAAGTTGCAGAATCTGGGAAGAGACTTGAACCATTTACTCAAGTCATACAAGGGCCAAAAGAAACCTTCCCTGACTTTTTACAAAGGCTAACCTCAGCTGTCGAAAGGAGTATATCAGATTCAGTAGCAACAAAGGCAATAATTGAGTCTTTAGCCTTTGAAAATGCAACTGCTGAGTGCAAGGAAGTAATCAGACCACTGAGGGCAAGGTCAGCATCAATAGATGAATGGATTAGATACACAGGTGATGTTGGATCTCACTCAGCTGATATGTCAGTAATAGGAAAAACTGCAACTAGAAACCTAGAGATGACCCAAGATTTCAAATGTTTTAATTGTGGTAAATGGGGTCATCTCAGAAATGACTACAGGACAAATCAAAGTAATACGAAATGGGGGCCTAAGCTTTCTGGAATTTGTCAAAGATATGGCAAAGGCCGATATCTGATTAAGGATTGTAGAGCAACAACAGACAAATGGGGCAATACCCTGCCAAAAAACTTCCAGGGGTGCCTCTTGCAGGCCCCAATGCCAGACAAAAAGAGTTCTCTTTCCCAGGAAAATTAAATGTCACTGCTTCAAAACAAATTTTGTAAGACCAGATAAAGCTGAGGAAGGTTTCAAAGACAATTCAGAAGGCCTCACAGGGAGTCAAAAGCAAATATTTTGGCAAACTTCTATAGAAGATCAAAGACCAAACCTAAGAATACTAGTGAATAATATTGAGATTGAGGGGATGGTTGACACTGGACCAGATGTCACTGTTATTTCTCCAAATTCTTGGCCTGAAAGTTGGCCACTTCATGTTTCATGTCAACTGGATGTTGACATCCAGTTTCAAGGACTTGGAACTTTATCCAAAATAAAACAAAGCACCAGATGGCTTAAATGTATAGGACCAGAAGGTCAGCTAGGAAAATTAAGGCCATACGTGGCTGATATAGCCATTAACTTATGGGGAAGAGATCTATTACAACAGTGGAAAACCCAGATTAATATCCTCTCAGTGTCAATGTTTAATCATGAAATTCATCAGGCTCCTAATAAAAATTTAAAATTTGTTAAGAAACGTTATTTAAGGCAGTCTCACACTGTCCAAGCTGTTCATAAACAATATATGGTAGAGGCCGACAATTTAGCTCTACCCCAAAGAGCCATTGCTACCAAGACACCAACAACATTATCACTAAAATGGTTGTCTAATCAACCCATTTGGATTGAGCAGTGGTCTATGACAAAAGAAAAATTACAGGTATTAGAACAGTTGGTCCAGGAACAACTGGAGCATATTGAAGAGTCTACCAGTCCTTGGAATTCTCCAGTATTTGCCATTAAAAAGAAATCTGGCAAATGGAGGATGTTGACAGATTTCAGAGCAATTAATAAGATTATTCAGCCTATGGGTTCTTTGCAGCCTTGTATCCCATTGCCTTCCTTGTTGCCTAAGGATTGGCCCATTATAGTGATTTATCTGAAAGATTGTTTCTTCACTATTTCTCTACATGAATGTGATAGGGAAAGGTTTGCTTTCTCAGTACCTACCTTTAATAAAGTTTGCCCAGTAAAGAGATATCATTGGAAAGTCTTACCACAAGGAATGGTAAATTGTCCTACCTTGTTTCAATACTTTGTACAACAGCCATTGGAGATAATTCTCAAAAGGTTTCCCAAATCAATTATTTATCATTATATGGATGATATTTTGTTGGCTGATTCAGATATTAATATTGTGGAAAAAATGTTTGATGAAGTAAAGAAAATCTTGCCTTGCTGGGGATTGCAAATAGCCCCCGAAAAATACAAAGAGGAGATTCTATTAATTATCTAGGGTATAAGATAAGTCTACAAACGGTTAAGCCACAAAAGGTACAAATTACAAGAAACCAATTAAAAACCCTAAATGATTTTCAGAAGTTATCTGGAGATATAAACTGGCTGCGACCAGCAATTGGCTTGACCACTCAAGAAATAAATAATTTATTTCAAACCTTACAAGGCGATAAAGATTTAAATAGTCCTAGGAAAATGACTCCTGATGCTGAGAAGGAGTTAGCCTTGGTAGAAAGAAAACTGCAGGATACACATCTAGATCGTATTGATCCAAAATTGGCCTGCATCTTAGTTATTTTACCTTCTACTCACTCTCCTACTGGAATTCTTATGCAGAGAGAAGATTATATCCTAGAGTGGATATTTTTAGCCCATAAGCAGAGTAAAAAGTTAAAAACCTATGTTGAGAAGGTTTCTGAATTAATACTAAAAGGAAAAATGAGACTTAGACAATTAGTTGGAATGGACCTGGCTGAAATTGTTGTACCTTTTACCAATGCAGAAATTACCTCGTTATGGGCACAAGATGAACATTGACAAAGAGCATGTAGTAACTTTTTGGGAGAGATTACCAACAAATACCCTAAAAGCAAGCGGCTTCTGTACATAAAAAGAACTAATTGGATTATCCCTCATATTTTAAAAGGAACTCCGATATCTGGAGCCCCTACATTTTACACTGATGCTAGTAAATCAGGAAAGGCAGAATATAAATCAGAAGACATAAGTAAGGTGGCTGAGAGTCCCTATAAGTCAGTTCAAAAATCTGAATTATACGCAATAATCATAGTATTGTCAGATTTTCAAGAATCCCTTAATATAGTAACTGAGACTCAATATGCCAAAAAGGTTGTTTCACACATAGAGACTGCTGAACTTATTCAAGATAATTCTGAATTGACCTCATTATTTTTCAACTACAACAAATTATTAGAAATAGAAGTAACCCAATATATATAACACACATAAGATCCCATACAGGTCTGCCAGGCCCTCTTGCACAAGGTAATTATGATATCGACCAGCTATTGATAGGAAGCGTGCTAGAGGCTTCAGCATTTCATAAAAAACATCATGTTAATAGCAAAGGTTTAAAGAAAGGGTTCTCTATTACTTGGCAACAAGCCAAGGAAATTGTGAGGCAATGCCCTACTTGCTCATTATATAACCAAACTCCATTGCCTACAGGAACTAACCCTAAGGGTACTCAAAGAAATGACATTTGGCAAATGGATGTCTTTCATTTTACAGAGTTTGATAAACTGAAATATATGCACCATACTATAGACACATATTCAGGATTTCAATGGGCAACTGCATTAGCATCAGAAAAGTCTGATTCTGTAATTACACATTTGTTAGAAGTCATGGCCATTATGGGAATACCCATACAAATTAAAACAGACAATGGTCCAGCATATACCTCTAATAAGATGGAGAAGTTTTTTACATATTATAATATAAAATATGTTACAGGCATATCACATAATCCTACGGGACAAGCAGTTGTGGAGAGTTCCAATCGAACTCTAAAGGAGATGCTTAATAGGCAAAAGGGATCAATAAGAACCCCCAAAGATAGATTACATAGTGCTTTATTAACTCAAAAATTTTTAAATGCTAATGAACAAAACTCCACAGCTGCTGAGAGACATTGGATTGTGGAAAAAACTTCTGAACTAAATCAATCTGTTTATATTAAGGATATTATGACGTCAGAATCGAAAGTGGGAAATGTATTACCCTGGGGGAGAGGTTATGTTTATGTTTCCACAGGAAAAGAAAAGCTGTGGGTTCCTTCCAAAATGATAAAGATCAGAAATGACAAAGGGAGATCCCCTGAAGCACTAGTCGACACAGAAGAAAAGGGAGACTAACTCAACCAACCAAATGGGTGATGTATATATGGTGATATGTCTCTTATATGGACTTAACTGGCTGGGACTAAAATGTCAATACAAAGCCAAGAACATTTAATTGGATAATAATTTCTCATGACTTAATACATGCCATCCTTTATGAGGGCGTGTATATAAGTTATATATAGTTTGATTAAGTCATCAAACTAACTTAAAGACGGCAGTGGCCTTTCTTTATTCATCTTCATTGAAAAAGCTGTGTGCCCTACATGTTCCATGTGAATGTTTTTATAAAACTACCTGTTGCTTTTAAGTTTTATATGTTACAGGATGAAAGAAGAGAAACTTAGCCCTAGCATGATTTATACTAGGGGATTCTGAGTCTCTAGGACCTAATATTCCAGCTTCCTGCTTGATTCTTTCTGGATATCTTCTGTTCTCTCCTCTCTCTGGATGCCTTTCTGTTCTACCCTCTTCTGGATGTTTTTCTGCCTTCTCCTCTCTCTTTATGCCGTTCTGTCCTCTCCCCTCTCTCTGGATGCACTTCTGTACTACCTCTCACCGGATGCCCTTCTATTCTCTCCTATCTCTGGATGCCTTTCTGTTCTCTCATCTCTCCGGATGTCATTCCGTTCTCTCCTCTCTCTGGATGCCTTTCTGTCTTCTCCTCTCTCTGGATGCCCTTCTGTTCTTTCCTCTCTCTGGGTGCCCTTATGTCTTCCACTCTCTCTGGATGCTCTTCTGTCTTCTCATCTCTCTGGATGCCCTTTTGTCTTCTCCTCCCTCTGGATGCCCTTCTGTTTTCACCTCTCTATGGATGGCCTTATGTCTCCTCCTCTCTATACATGCCCTTCTGTTCTCTCCTATCTCTAGATTCCCTTCAGTCATCTCATCTCTCTGGATGCCCTTCTATTATCTTCCCTTTATGGATGCTCTTCTGTTTTCTCGTCTCTCTGGATTCCCTTCTGATCTCTCCTCTCTCTGGATGCCATTCTGTTCTCTCCACTTTGAGGATGCCATTCTGTCCTCTATCTTTCTGGTTGCCTTTCTGTTTTCTCCTCTCTCCAACTACCCTTCTGTTCTCTCCTCTCTCCAAATGCCCTTCTGTCCTCTCCCTTCTGGATGCCCTTCTGTCTTCTCCTCTGTCTGAATACCCTTCTGTTCTCTTCTCTCTGGATGCCCTTCTGTCTTCTCCCTCTCTGGATGCCCTTCTGTTCTCTTCTTCCTGGACACCCTTATGTATTTTACTCTCTGTGGATGTACTTCTGTTTTCTCCTCTCTCTGGATGATCTTCTGTTCACTCATCTCTGGATGTCCTTCGGTTCTCTCCTCCCTATGGAAGATCTTCTGTTCTCTCATCTCTCAGGATGACCTTGTGTCCTCTCCTCTCCATAGATGCCATTCTCTCTTCTCCTCTAACTGGATGCCCACTTGTCCTCTCCTCTCTCTGGATGCCCTTCTATTCTCTCCTCTCTCCAGATGCCCTTCTGTCCTCTCATCTCTTTGGATGCCCTTGTGTCCTCTCATCTCTTTGGATGACCTTCAGTTCTCTCCTCTCTGTGGATGCCCTTCAGTGTTCTCCTCTCTCTGGATGCCATTCTGTTCTCTCTTCTCTCTGGATTCCCTTATTTACTCTCTTCTATCTGGATGCCCTTCTGTCAGCTTCTCTCACCGGATGTGCTTCTCTCCTCTCCTCCCTCTAGATTTCTTCTGTTCTGCCCTTCCTCTGGATGCCTTTCTGTTCTACCCTCTTCTGGATGTTTTTCTGTCTTTTCCTCTCTCTTTATGCCATTCTGTCCTCTCCCCTCTCTCTGGATGCACTTCTGTACTCCCTTTCACCGGATGCTCTTCTGTTCTCTCCTCTCTCCGGATGCCCTTCTGTTCTCTCCTCTCTCCGGATGTCATTCCGTTCTCTCCTCTCTCTGGATGCCCTTCTGTTCTCTCCTCTCTCTGGATGCCCTTTTGTTCTCTTCTTTCTCTGGATGCCCTTATGTGTTCTCCTCTCTCTGGATGCTCTTCGGTCTTCTCCTCTCTCTGGATGCCCTTCTGATCTCTCCTCTCTCTGGATACCCTTCTGTTCTCTCCTCTCTCTGGATGCCCTTCTGTCTTCTCCTCTCTCTGGATACCCTTTTGTCCTCTACTCTCTCTGGATGACCTTCTGTCTACTCTTCTCTCTGGATGCTCTTCTGCCTTCTCCTATCTCTGTATGCCCTTCTGATCTCTCCTCTCACTAGATTCTCTCCTGTCCTCTCATCTCTCTGGATGCCTTTCTGTATTCTCCTTTCTCTGTATGCCCTTCTGTTTTCACCTCTTTATGGATGCCGTTCTGTCTTCTCCTTTTTCTGGATGATCTTCTGTTCTCTCATCTCACTTGATGCACTTGTGTCCTCTCCTCTCCCTGGATGCCATTCTGTCTTCTACTCTCTCTAGATACCTTTTTGTCTTCTCCACTCTCTGGATGTCCTTGTGGTTTCTCCACTCTCTGGAGGCCTTTCTGTTCTCTCCACTCTCAGGATGGCCTTCTGTCTTCTCCGCTCTCAGGATGCCCTTCTGTAAACTCCTCTCTCTGGATGCCCTTCTTTCCTCTCCTTTGCCTGGATGCCCTTCTGTCCTCTTTTCTCTCTGGATGTCCTTGTCTCCTCTCCTCTCTCTGGATGTCCTTCTGTCCTCTCCTCTCTCTGGATGCCCTGCTCTCCTCTTCTCTCTTGATGCCCTTCTGTCCTGTCCTCTCTCTGTATGCCCTGCTCTCCTCTCCTCTCTCTGGATGCCCTTCTGTCCTTTCCTCTCTCAGGACGCCCTTATATCTTCTCTTGTCTCTGGATGCCCTCTGACCTATCCTCTCTCTGGATGCCCTTCTGTTCTCTCCTCTCTCCGCATGCCCTTCTGTTCTCTCCTATCTCCGGGTGTACTTCTGTCTTCTCCTCTTTCTGGATGCCTTTCTGTCCTCTCCTCTCTCTGGATTCCCTCCTGTCCTTTCATATCTCTGGTTGTCCTTCTTTTCTCTTCTCTCTATGGATGCTCTCCTGTTCTCTCATATCTCTGGATGCCCTTCTGTTCTCTCCTCTATCTATATATTCTTCTGTCCTTTCATCTCTCTGGATGACCTTCTATTCTCTTCTCCTCTGAATGATCTTCTGTTTCCTTCTCTCTCTTGATGCCCTTCAGTTCTATCCTCACTTTGGATGTTTTTCTGTCTTCTCCTCTCTCTGTATGCCGTTATGTCTCTCCTCTCTCTAGATGCTCTTCTGTTCTCTCCTCTCTCTCGATGCCCTTCTGTCCTCTCCTCTCATTCAATGCCCTTCTGTCTTCTCCTTTCTGTGGATGCCCTTCCGTTCTCTCCTCTGTCTGGATGACCTTTCTGCTCCTCTCTCTGGATGTGCTTCTCTTCTCTCCTCTCTCTGGATGATTTTCTCTTCTCTCCAGTCTCAGGATATCCTTCTGTCCTGCAACTCTCCGAATGCCCTTCTGTTCTCTCCTCTCTCTGTATGCCCTTATGTCTTCCCCCTCATCTGGATGCCCTTCTGATCTCTCCTCTCTCAGGATTCTCTTCTGTCCTTTCATCTCTCTGGATGCCCTTCAGTCTTCTCCTCTCTCTGGATGCCCTTCTGTTTTCACCCCTCTATGGATGCACTTCTGTTTTCACCCCTCTATGGATGCCCTTCTGTCTTCTACTCTCTCTACATTCCCTTTTGTTCTCCCCTCTCTCTAGACTCCCTTCATTCCACTCATCTCTCTGGATGTCCCTCTGTTCTATTCTCTCTATGTATGCTCATTTGTTCTCTCATCTGCCTGGAAGCCCTGTGTCCTCTCCTCTTTCTGGATCCCCTTCTGTCTTCTCGTCTCTCTGGATGCCCTTCTGCCTTCTCCTCTCTCTTTATGCCCTTCTGTTCTCTCCTCTCTCTAGATTCTCTTCTGTCCTCTCATCCCTCTGGATGCCCTTCTGTTCTCTTCTCTCTATGGATGCTCTTCTGTTCTTTCCTCTCTCTGGATGAACTTGTGTACTCTCCTCTCTCTGTATTCCCTTCTGTCCTCTCATATCTCTGATTGGCCTTCTGTTCTCTTCTCTCTATGGATACTCTCCTGTTCTCTCATGTCTCTGGAAAACCTTCTGTTTTCTCTTCTCTCTAGATTTTCTTCTGTCCTATCATCTCTCTGGATTCCTTTCTGTTCTCTTCTCTCTCTGGATGATCTTCTGATCTCTTATCTGGATGTGCTTTTGTCTTCTACTCTCTCTGGATGTCCTTCTGTTCTCTCATCTCTCTGGATGCCCTACTGTCTTCTCCTCTCTTTGGATGCCCTTCTGTCTTCTCTGCTATATGGATGCCCTTCTCTTCTCTCCTCTCTATGGATGCCCTTCTGTCTTCTCTACAATCTGGATGCCCTTCTCCTCTTTCCTCTCTCTGGATGCACTTCTGTCCTCTCTTCTCTCTGGATGCCCTTTTGTTCTCTCCTCTCTATGAATGCCCTTCTGTTCTCTTCTGTCTCTGAATGCCCTTCTGTCCTCTCCTTCCTTTGGATGCTCTTTTGTTCTCCCCTCTCTGTGGATGTCCTTATGTGCTTTCCTCTTTCTGGATGCCCTTCTGTGCTCTCCTTTCTCTGGATGCCCTTCGTTCCTCTTCTTTCTCTGGATGCCCTTCTGTCCTCTCCTCTCTCTGAATGTCCTTCTGTCCTTTCCTCTCTCGGGATGCCTTTATGTCTTCTCTTGTCTCTGGATGCCCTCTGTCCTATCCTTTCTCTGGATGCCCTTCTGTTCTCTCCTATCTCCGCATGCTATTCTCTTCTTTCCTATCTCCGGCTGTCCTTCTGTCCTCTCCTCTCTCTGAATACCCTTCTGTCGTCTCCTCTCTCTGGATTCCCTTCTGTCCTCTCATATCTCTTGTTCCCCTTCTGTTCTCTTCTCTCTATTGATGCTCTCCTGTTCTCTCATATCTCTGGATACCCTTCTCTCCTCTCCTCTCCTCTCCTCTCTCTGGATGCACTTATGTCCTCTCATCTCTCTGGATGCCCTTCTGTCTTCTCCTTTCTCCGGATGCCCTTCTGTCCTCTCCTATCTCTGGATGCTCTTCTGATATTTCCACTCTATTGATGATCTTCTGTCATGTACTCTCTCTGTATGCCCTTTCATTCTCTCCTCTCTCCTCTCTCTAGATTCTCTTCTGTCCTCTCATTGCTCTGGATGCCCTTCTATTCTCTTCTCTCTATGGATGCTCTTCTGTTCTATCCTGTCTATGAATGCACTTGTGTCCTCTTCACTCTCTGGATTCCCTTCTGTCTTCTCTTCTCTATGGATGCACTTTTGTTCAATCATCTCTTTAGATTTTCTTCTGTCCTCTCATCTCTGTGGATGACCTTCTGTTCTCTTCTCTCTATGGATGCTCTCCTCTACTCTCATCTCTCTGGATTCCCTAGTGTCCTCTCATCTCCCTGGATGCCATTCTGTCTTCTCGTCTCTCTGGTTGTCCTTCTTATATCTCCTCTCTCTGGATGCCCTTCTGTTCTATCCTCCATCTAGATTCTCTTTTGTCCTCTCATCTCTCTGCATGTCCTTCTGTTCATATCTCTTTCCGGATGATCTTCTGTTCTTTCATCCCTCTGGAAGCCCTTCTGTGCTCTCCTCTCTGTGGATAATCTGTTCTCTCATCTCTATAATTGCCCTTGTGTCCTCTCCTCTTTCTGGATGCCCTTCTGTCTTCTCCTCTCTCTGGTTGCCCTTCTGTCCTCTCCTCTCTCTGGATGCCCTTCTGTCTTCTCCTCTCTGTGGATGACCTTCTGTCTTCTCCTCTCTCCAGATGCTCTTCTGGCTTTTCTTCTCTCTGGATGCCCTTCTCTCTTCTCCTCTCTCTGGATGCCCTTCTGTTTACACCTCTTTATGGATGACATTCTGTCTTCTCCTTTCTCTACATGCCCTCTGTTCTCTCGTCTCTCTAGATTCTCTTCTGTCCTCTCATCTCTCTGGATGCTTTTTTGTTCTTTTCTCTCTGTGAATGATTTTCTGTTCGCTCATCTCTCTGGATGCCCTTCTGTATTCTCCTCTCTCTACATGCCCTTCTGTAATCTCCTCTCTCTAGATTCCCTCCTTTCCTCTCATCTATCTAGATGTGCTTCTGTTCTCTTCTCTCTATAGATGATCTTCTGTTCTCTCATCTATCTGGATACCCTTGTGTCCTCTCCTCTCTCTGGATGCCCTTCTGCTCTTTCCTCTCCCGGGATACCCTTTTGTTCTCTCCTAGGTGTGGATGCCCTTATGACCTCTCCTCTCCCTGGATGCCCTTCTGTTCTCTCCTGTCTCTGGAAGCCCTTCTGTACTCTCCTCTCTTTGGATGCCCTTCTGTCAACTCCTCTCTCTGGATGCCCTTCTGATCTCTCCTCTCTCTGGATGCTCTTCTTTCCTCTCATCTCTCTGGATGCCCTACTGTTTTCTCCTCTCTATGCATGCTCTTCTGTTCTTTCATATCTCTAGATTCCCTTCTGTCCTCTCATGTTTATGGAAGCCCTTCTATTATGTTCTCTTTATGGATACTCTTCTGATCTGTCATCAATCTGGATTCCCTTGTGTCCTCTCCTCTTTTGGGATGCCCGTCTGTCTTCTCCTTTCTCTGGATGCCCTTCTGTCTAATCCTCTCTCTGGATGACCTTCTGTTCTCACTTCTGTCTAGATTATCTTTTGTCCTCTCATCTCTCTGGATGCTCTTCTGTTCTCTTCTATCCTTGGATGATCTTCTGTTCTCTCATCACGCTGGATGCACTTGTGTCCTCTCCTCTCTCTGGATTCCCTTCTGTCATCTCATATCTCTGCATGCCTTTCTGTTCTCTTTTCTCTATGGATGCTCTCCTGTTCTCTCATCTCTCTGGATGCCATTGTGTTCACTTCTCTCTCTGAATGCCCTTCTGTCTTCTCCTCTCTCTGGATGCCCTTCTCTTTTCTCCTCTCTCTAAATTTTCTTCTGTCCTATCATCTCTTTGGATGCTATTCTGTCTTCTCCTATCTCTGGATGCCCTTCTGTTCTCTACTCTCTTTATATTTTCTTCTGTCCTCTCAACTCTCTGGATGCCCTTCTGTTCTATCCTCACTCTGGAAGTTTTTCTGTCTTCTCCTCTCCCTGTATGCCATTCTGTTCTCTTCTCTCTCTAGATGCTCTTCTGTTCTCTCCTCTCTCTGGGTGCCCTTCAGTCCTCTCCTCTCTCTCAATTCACTTCTTTAATCTCCTCTCTTTGGATGCCTTTCTGTTCTCTCCTCTGTCTGGATGACCTTATTTCTGCTCCTATCTATGGATGCGCTTCTCTTCTCTCCTCTCTCTGGATGATTTTACATTCTCTCCTCTCTCAGGATGTATTTCTGTCCTCCCTCTCTCCGGACGCCCTTCTTTTCTGTCCTCTCTACAGAAGCCCATTGGTCCTCTCATTTCTCTGTATGCCTTTCTGGCTTCTCATCTCTATGGATGAACTTCTGTTCTCCTCTCTCTATGGATGCTCTTCTGTTCTCTCATCTTTCCGGATGCCCTTATGTATTCTCCTCTGTTTGGATGCATTTCTGTCTTCTACCCTATCGACATGCCCTTCTGTTCTCTCCTCTCTCTAGATTCCCTTCATCTCTCTGGATGCCCCTTTGTTCTCTTCTCTCTATGGATGCTCTATTGTTATTTCATCTCCCTGGATGCCCTTGTGTCCTCTCCTCTCTCTTGATGTTCTTCTGTCTTCTCTTCTCTCTGGATGCCCTTTTGTTTTCTCCTCTTTCTGGATGCCCTTCTGTTCTCTCCTCTCAGTGGATGTCCTTCAGTCCTCTGCTTTCTCTGGATGACCTTCTGTTCTCTCTTCTCTCTGGATTCTCTTCTGTCCTCTCATCCCTCTGGATGCCCTTCTGTTCTCTTCTCTCTATGGATGCTCTTCTGTTCTCTCCTCTCTCTGGATGCACTTGTGTCCTCTCTGCTCTCTGGATTCAATTCTGTCTTCTCTTCTCTATGGATGCACTTCTGTTCTCTCATCTCTCTAGATTCTCTTCTGTCCTCTCATCTCTGTGGATGCCCTTCTGTTCTCTTTTTTCTATGGATGCTCTCCTCTACTCTCATCTCTCTGGATGCCCTAGTGTCCTTTCATCTCCCTGGATGTCATTCTGTCTTCTTGTCTCTCTGGATGCCCTTCTGACTTCTCTTCTCTCTGGATGCCCTTCTGTTCTATCCTCTCTCTAGATTCTCTTCTGTCCTCTCACCTCTCTGGTTGTTGTTCTGTTCATTTCCCTCTCTGTATGATCTTCTGTTCTTTCAACTCTCTGGATGCCCTTCTGTGCTCTCTTCTCTGTGGATGATCTGTTCTCTCATCTCTCTAATTGCCCTTGTGTCCTCTCCTTTTTCTGGATGCTTTTCTGTTCATTCGTTTCTCTGGATGACCTTGTGTCCTCTCCTCTCTCTGGATGTCCTTCTATTCCTACTCTCTATAAGATCTTCTGTTCTCTCATCTCTTTAGATTCCCTTGTGTTGTTTCCTCTCTCTGGATGCTGTACTCTTCTCTCTTCTCTCTGGATGTCCTTGAGTCCTCTCCTCTCCATGGATGCCCTTCAGTCTTCTCCTATCTCTGGTTGCCCTCTTGTCCTCTACTCTCTCTGGATGACCTTCTGTTCTCTTCTCTCTATGGAAGCTCCTCAGTTCTCTCATCTCTCTGGATGCCCTTGTGTCTTCTCCTCTCTCTGGATGACCTTGTGTCCTCTCCTCTCACTGGATACCCTTCTGTTCTCTCCTCTATCTGGATGCCCTACTCTTCTCTCATCACTGTGGGTGTTCTTCTGTCCTCTAATCTCTGGATGCACTTGTGTCTTCTCCTTTCTCTGGATGCCCCTCTGTTTTCTCCTCTCTACAGATGACCTTCGGTTCTATCCTTTCTCCAGAAGCACTTTTGTCCTTTCGTCTTTCTGGATGATCTTGTGTTCTCTCCTCTCTCTGGAAGCTCTTCAGTTCTCTCCTCACTTTAGATGCCCTTCTGTCCTCTCATCTCAACGGATGCCCTTCTGTTTCCTCCTCTCTCCAGATGCCCTTCTTTTCTATAGTCTCTCTGGATGTTTTTCTGTCTTCTTCTCTCTCTGTATGCCATTCTGTACTCTCCTCTATCTAGATGCTCTTCTATTCTCTCCTCTCTCTGGATGCCCTTCTGTCCATTTTTCTCTCGACTCCCTTCTGTCTTCTCCTCTCTGTGGATACCCTTCTGTTCTCTCCTTTTGCTGGATGACCTCCTTTCTTCTCCTCTCTCTGGATTTGCTATTCTTCTCTCCTCTCTCTGGATGACTTTCTGTTCTCTCCAGTCTCAGGATGCCCTAATGTCCTCCCACTCTGTGGATGCCCTTCTGTTCTCTCCTCTCTCTGTATGCTCTTCTGTCTTCTCCTCTCTCTGGATGACCTTCTGTTTTCTCCTCTTTCTGGATGCCTTTCTCTTCTCTCCTGTATCCTGATTCCCTTCTGTCTTCTCCTCTCTCTGAATCCCCTTCTGTCTTCTCCTCTCTCTGGAGGCCCTTGTGTTGTTTCCTCTCTCTGGATGCCATTCTGTCCTCTCCTCTCTCTGGAAGTTCTTCTGTCTTCCCCTCTCACTGGATGCCCTTCTGATCTCTCCTCTCTCAGGATGCTCTTCTGCCTCTGATCTCTCTGGATGCCCTTCTGTATTCTCCTCTCTCTAGATTCCCTTCTGTTTTCACCTCACTATGGATGTCCTTGGGTCTTCTCCTCTCTCTACATGCTGTTCTGTTCTCTCCTCTGTCTAGATTCCCTGCTTTCTTCTCATCTGTCTTTATGACCTTCTGTCTATGGATGCTCTTCTGTTCTCTCTTCAATCTGGATGCCCTTGTGTCCTCTCTTCTCTCTGAATGCCCTTCTGTCTTCTCCTTTCTCTGGATGCCCTTCTGTTCTCTCCACTTTCTGGATGCCCTTCTGTATTCTCCTCTCTCTGGATGCCCTTCTGTCTTCTCCACTCTCTGGATGCCCTTCTCTTCTCTCTTCTCTCTGTATGTCCTTCAGTCTTCTCCTCTCTCCGGATGTCCTTCTGTCCTCTCATCCACCTGGATGCCCTTCTGTTTTCTTCTCTCTGCAGATGCCGTTATGCCTTATTTCCTCTCTGGATCCCCTTCGGTCATCTTTTCTCTCTTGATGCCCTTCTGATCTCTCCTCTCTCCGGATGATCTTCTATACTTCATCTCTCTGAATGCACTTCTCTCTTCTCCTCTCTCTGGATGCCCTTCTGGTTTCTCATCTCTCTGGATGCCCTTGTGTTCTCTCCTCTCCCTGGATGCCCTTCTGCAGTTCTTCTTTCTCTGGAAGCCCTCTTGTCCTCTACTCTCTGTGGATGCCCTTCTGCTTTCTCCTCTCAATAGATGCACTTCTGTCTTTTTTCTCTATGGATGCCCTACTGTTTTCACCTCTCTATGGAGCCCTTCTGTCTTCTTCTCTCTCTACATTCCCTTCTGTTCTCTCCTCTCTCTTGATTCCCTTCTGTCTTCTCATCTCTCTGGATTACCTAATGTTCTCTTCTCTCTAGGTATGATCTTCTGTTCTCTCATCTCTCTGGATGCCCTTGTGTCCTCTCCTCTCTCTGGATGACCATCTGTCTTCTCTTCTCTCCAGATGCCCTCCTTTCTTCTTCTCTCTCTGGATGTCTTTCTGTTTTCTCCTCTCACCAGATTCTCTTCTGTCCTCAAATTTCTTTGGATGCCCTTCAGTTCTCTTCTGTCTCTGGATGATCTTATGTTCTCTCATCTCTCAGCATGCCCTTCTGTTCTCTCCTCTCTCTGGAAGATCATCTGTTCTCTCCTCTCTCTGGTTGTCCTTGTCTCCTCTCCTCTCTCTGGATGCCCTCTTGTTCTTTCCTCTCTCTGAATACCCTTTTGTTCTCTCCTTCTTCGTATGCCCTTCTGTCTTCTCCTCACTCTGGACTCTCTTCTGTTTTCACCTTTCTGTGAATGACCTAATGACTTCTCCTGTCTCTATGTGACCTTCTGTTCTCTCCTCTCCCTAGATTCCCTTCTGTCCTCTCATCTCTATTGATGTGCTTCTGTTCTCTTCACTCTATGGATGCTCTTCTGTTCTCTCATCACTCTGAATGCCCTTCTGTCTTCTTTTTTCTCTGCATGCCCTTCTGTCTTCTCCTCTCCCTGGATGTCCTTCTGTTGTCTCCTCTCTCTAGAGTCTCTTCTGTTCTCCCATCTTTCTAGATGCTCTTCCGTTCTCTACTCTTTCTGGATGGCCTTCTATCCTCTCCTGTCTCTTGATGCCCTTCTGTCTGCTCCTCTATGTGGATGCCCTTTTGTTCTCTCATCGGTCTGGATGACCTTCATTTTCTCCTCTCTCTGGATGTGCTATTCTTCTCTCATCTCTATGGATGATTTTCTGTTCTCTCTAGTATCAGGATGCCCTTCTGTCCTCCCTCTCTGGATGCCCTTCTGTCCTTTCTTCTCTCTGTATGCCCTTCGGTTTTCTCGTCTCTCTGGATGACCTTCTGTTGTCTCCTCTCTCTGGATGACCTTCTGTTCTCTCTGCTCCTCTCTCTGGAGGCCCTTCTGATCTTTCCTCTCTCTGGATGAACTTCTGTTCTCTCCTTTCTCTAGATTCCCCACTTTCCTATCATCTCTCTGGATCACATTCTGTTCTATTCTCTCTATGGATGCTCTTCTCTTCTCTCATCTCTCTGGATGCCCTTGTGTCCTCTCCTCTATCTGGATGCCGTTCTGTCTTCTCCTCACTCTGGATGCCCTTCAGATCTCTCCCCTCTCTGTATGTCCTTCTGTTCTCTCCTGTATCCGGATGCCCTTCTGTCTTGTCGTCTCTCTTGATGCCATTCTGTCTTCTCTCTCTGGCGGCCCTTCTATATTCTGCTCACTCTGGATGCTATTCTTTCCTCTTTTCTCTCTGGATGCCCTTCTCTTCTCTCCTCTCAATGGAGGCTCTTTTTTTCTCTCATGTCTATGGACGCCCTTCTGTTTTCTCCTTTCTCTAGATTCCCTTCTGTTCTCTCTTCTCTCTGCATGCCATTCTTTTCTCTCCTCTCTCTGGATGCCCTTCTGTCTTCTCCTCTATCTGGATGCCCTTCTGTTTTATCCTCTTTCCTGTTGCCTTCCTGTCCTCTGCTCTCTCTTGATGCCCTTCTGTCCTCTCCACTCTCGGGATTCCCTTCTGTCCTCTTCTATCTCTGGTTGCCTTTCTGTTCTGTTCTCTCTATGGATTCTTTCTTGTACTCTCATCTCTCTGGATGCCCTTCTGTTCTCTCCTCTCTCTCTGGATGCTCTTTTGTTTTCTCCTCTCTTCAGATGCCCTTATGTCTTATTTCCTCTCTGGATGCCCTTCGGTCATCTTTTCTCTCTTGATCCCCTTCTGTGTTCTCCTCTCTTTGGATGTTCTTCTGTTTTGTCCTCTCTCTGGATGCCCTTATGTTCTCTCCTTTCTCCTCATGCCCTTATGTCTTCTCCTCTCTGTGGATGCCATTCGGTCTTCTCCTTTTTCTGGATGCCTTCTGATCTCTCCTCTCTCTGGATGCTCTTCTTTCCTCTGATCTCTCTGGATGCCCTTCTATTTTCACCACTCTATTGATGCCCTTCTATTTACACCTCTCTTTGGATGCCCTTCTGTCCTTTCCTCTCTCTACATGCCCTTCTATTCTCTCATATCTCTAGATTCCCTTCTGTCCTCTCATCTCTCTGGATGCATTTCTATTATCTTTTCTCTATGGATGCTCTTCTGTTTTCTCATTTCTCTGGATGCCCTTGTTTTCTCTCCTATCTCTAGATTCTATTCTTTCCTCTCATCTCTCTGTATGCCCTTCTGTTCTCTCCTCTCAATGGAAGATCTTCTATACTCTCATCTCTCTGGATGCCCTTGTGTCCTCTCCTTTCCCTGGATGCCCCTCTGTCTTCTCCTCTCTCTAGATGCCATCTTGTCCTTTCCTCTCTCTGGATGCCCTTCTATTCTCTCCTCTCTCCAGATGCCCTTCTGTGTTCTCTTCTCTCTGGATGCCCTTCTGTTTTCTCCTCTCTCCGGATGCACTTCTCTTCTCTCCTCTCTCCCGATGCTCTTTTGTTCTTCCCTCTCTGTGGATGCCTTTCTTTACTCTTCTCTATTAGGATGCCCTTATTTTCTCTCCTGTCTCTCTAGGCCCTTCTGTTCTCTTCTCTCTCTGGATGTCCTTGTTTTCTCTCCTCTCTCTAGATTCTCTTCTGGCCTCAAATCTTTCTAGATGCTCTTCAATTCTCTTCTCTGTCTGGATGCCCTTCTGTCTTCTCCTGTCTCTCGATGCCCTTCTGTCTGATCCTCTGAGTGGATGCCCTTCTGTTCTATCCTCTGGCTGGATGACAAGCTTTCTTCTCCTTTTTCTGGATGCGCTACTCTTCTCTCCTCTCTCTGGATGATTTTCTGTTCTCTCCATGCTCAGGATGCCCTTCTGTCCTCCCTCTCACCAGATGCCCTTCTGTTCTCTCCTCTCTCTGGATGCTCTTCTGTACTTTCCTCTCTCTGGATGCTCTTCTGTTCTCTCCTCTCTCCTGATGCCTTTCTGTCCTCTCCTATCTCTGGATGCCCTTCTGTCTTCTCCTCAATCTGGATGCCCTTCTCTTCTCTCTGGATGCCCTTCTGTGCTCACCTCTCTCTGGATGACCTTCTGCATTTTCCTCTCTCTGGATGCACTTCTGTTCTCTAATCTCTCTCTATGCCCTTCTCTCCTCTCCTCTCTCTGGATGCCATTTTGTCCTCTCCTCTCTCTTGATGCCCTTCTGTCCTCTCCTCTCTCTGGATTCCCTTCTGTCCTCTACTCTCTCTGGTTTTTTTCTCTTCTGTTCTCTCTATTTATTCTCTCCTGTACTCTCATCTCTCTGGATGCCCCTCTGTCCTCTTCTTTCTATTGATGCTTTTTTGTCTTCTCCTCTCTCTGGATGCCATTCTGTTCTCTCCTCTCTCCGGATACTTTTCTGTACTCTCCTCTCTCTGGATGCCCTTCTGATTTCTCCTCTCTCTTGATTCTCTTCTGTCCTATCATCCCTCTGGAGGCCCTACTGTGTTCTCCTCACTCTGTATGCCCTTCTGTTTTCACCTCTCTATGGATACCATTCTGTCCTCTCCTCTCTTGGGATGCCCTTCTTTCTTCTCCTGTCATGGATGCACTTCTGTATTCTCCTGTCTCTGGATGCCCTTCTGTTTTCTCCTCTCTCTGGATGCCCTTTGGTCTTCTCCTCTTTCTGAATGTCCTTCTGTTCTCTCCTATCTCTGGATGCCATTCTGTCTTCTCCTCTCTTTGGATGCCATTCTGTCCTCTCCTCTCGCTGGATGCCCTTCTGTCTTCTCCACTCTGTGGATGACCTTCTGTTCCCTCCTCTCTCTGGAGGCCCTTCTGATCTCTCCTCTCTCTGGATTCCCTTCTGTCCTCTCCTCTCTCTCTGGATGCTCTTTTGTTTTCTCCTCTCTTCAGATGCCCTTATGTCTTATTTCCTCTCTGGATGCCCTTCGGTCATCTTTTCTCTCTTGATCCCCTTCTGTGTTCTCCTCTCTTTGGATGCCCTTCTGTTTTCTCCTCTCTCTGGGTGCCCTCAGTCTTCTCCTCTCTCCAGAGACAGCGCCATCTCCTGGAACCTGCCAATCTGCCTTCTTCCAGCCATCTCATCTGACTGAAGACCCCAAAACATGCTGAGATCCAGAGACCCACAACAAGCTCCAGAGATGCACACCAGAACCCAGAGATGCTCACTACAGAAGACAGATCCAGAGCTTCCAGCTACAAATAAACTCTTTTGCCAAAGTCACATAGCTAAAGTTACATGTTAGTGAGGAAAACATAATGTCTATTTAGATTAATCAGATGTCATTACCCTCAAACTGTACAACCTGTATTTAATTGTTTCAATGATTCCCTGCCTTCCAAACCCTACCCTCAATTCCCATTACCCTTGACTTATTTATGCTACACCCTCTGGCCTACATAGTGTTTTCTTTTGACCACCTCATCCAAAATTTTCACTAAAAAGGACTGAGATGTTGGGCTGTGAAGAGATGGTTTGGACATAGCCTGGTTGAATGAGCTTTGAACCCCAGAGACCCTTTAAGGGATGGTAGGATGTTCAGCTCTGTTCCTAGGCCACCTTGATACAGCATTGGGTTTGATCTCCCCATGCTTCCAGATTCCAGACTACTCCACAGGGTCCACATCTCTCATTAAACTGTACCTTGCATACTACAGATGATACAGAGCAGCCCCTCTTTTTATGAAAGAAAAAAGGGTGGGATGTTGGGCCTTGGACAAGGTAACTCCATTTAACCTGTTACCTTCAGTCACGTAGGACACAGGTAGAGGGCGTGATTAACAAGTCTCTACCTCCAGAGATTTAAATATTAATGAATTATCAAAAGGCCAGGTGCATAGCTAATTAAGTTATTCCCTCCCCTTTTTCCTTCCTTATAAAATGAGACTTTGGCGGGGGAAGCGCGTACCACCTACATCCATTAACCATGTCACCAACAAAAAAGCTTTGGAAAACCGGACTCCATGTTTCTCATGGTCTCTCGGCCTGATTCCCAGCTTTTGGAACCCTGGAAACTTGCCGATGCAGATGCTGGCCCACCCACTGACAGTTGCATGAATGTGGGACCCTCTGCTGTCGATGTGGGAAGCCCGTCTGGGACCATGATGCCGAACTGAACTGGGAACTTGCCGCCGGACTCCCTCCCACTGACCACGAGATTTCTTCCCCACAGGCATCCAGAGAGAGGAGAAGACAGAAGAGCATCCATAGAGGGAAGATAAAGAAGGGCATCCAGAGGGATTAGAAGACAGAAGGGAATCAAGAGATATGAGATTACAAATGGGCATTTAGAGAGAGGAGAAGACAGAAGGGCATCCATAGGAGAGGTGAAAACAGAAGGGCATCCAGAGAAAAGAGAGAACAGAAGAGAATACAGAGAGAGAAGATAAAAAAAAGGGTATCCAAGGAGATGCAAGGACAGAAGGGAATCTAAAGATATGAGAGAACAGAAGGGCATGTAGAAAGAAGAGAAGACAGAAGGGCATCCATAGAGAGGTGAAAACAGAAGGGCTTCCATAGAGAGGAGAAGACAGAAGGGTATCCAGATAGATCAGAGGACAGAAGAGCATCTGGAGAGAGGAGAGATCAGAAGGGCATCCAGAGAAAGGAGAAGACCAAAGGGCATTGAGGGAGAGGAGAAGACATAAGTGCATCAGGAGAGAGGAGAGATCAGAAGGGCATCCAGAGAGAGAAGAGAACAGAGGGGCATCCAGGGAGAGGAGAAGACAGAAGGGCATACAGAGAAAGGAGAGGACAGAAGGACATCCCGAGAGAGGAGAAAACAGAAGGTCATCTGGAAAGAGGAGAGAACAGAAGGGAATCCAGAGAGAGGAGAAATTAAAAGGGCATCCAGAGAAAAAAGAAGACAGAAGGGCATTCAGAGATAGGAGAGGACAGAAGGTCATACAGATAGAGGAAAAGCCTGAAGGGCATCCAGATAGAGGAGAAGACTGAAGGGCATCCAGATAGAAGAAAGGAGAGAAGTGCATCCAGAGAGCATAGAAGACAGAAGGGCATCCAGAGAGAGGAGAGAAAAGAAGGGCATCCAGAGAGAGGAGAGTACAGAAGGTCATCCAGATAGAGGAGAGGACACAAGCGCATCCAGAGAGATGAGAGAACAGAAGAGCATCCATAGAAAGAAGATAATAGAAGGGCATCCAGAGAGATGAGAGGACAGAAGGGAATCTAGAAATATCAAAGAACAGAAGGGCATGTAGAGAGAGGAGAAGACAGATGGGTATTCATAGAGAGGTGAAAACAGAAGGGCTTCCAGAAAGAGGAGAAGACCGAAGGGCATCTAGAGAGAAGAGAAGACAGAAGGGCATACAGGGAGAGGAGAGTACACAAGAGCATCCAGAGAGATGAGAGTACAGAAGATCTTCCATAGAGAGGAGAGAACAGAGGGGCATACAGAGAGATGAGGGAACAGAAGATCATCCAGAGAGAGAAGACAACAGAAGGGCAACCAGATCTATGAGAGGATAGAAGAGAATCTAGAGAGAGGAGAGAAAACGACAGCATCCAAAGAGATGAGAAAACAGAATAGCATCCATTAAGAGAAGATAATAGAAATGCACCCAGAGAGATGAGAGGACAGATGGGAATCTAGTGATATGAGAGAACAGAAGGGCATGTAGAGAGTGAAAAAAATCATCCATAGAGAGGTGAAAATAGACGGGCATCGAGAGAGAGGAGAAGACAGAAGGGCATCCAGAAAGATCAGAGAAAAGAAGAGCATCCGGAGAAAGGAGAGATCAGAAGGGCATCCCAAAAAAGGAGAAGACCGAATTGAATCCACAGAGAGGAGAAGACATAAGGGCATCTGGAGAGAGGAGAGAACAGAAGGGTATCCAGAGAGAGGACAGAACAGAAGGACATCCACAGAGAGAAGACAGAAGGGCATCAAGAAAGAAAAGATGACAGAAGGGCATCCAGAGAGGAAATAAGAGATAAGGGCATCTGGAGTGAGGAGAAAACAGAAAGGCATCCATAGAGAGGTGAAAATAGAAGGGCATCCAGAGAGAGGAGAAGACAGAAGGGCATCCAGAGAGATCAGAGAAAAGAAGAGCATCTGGAGAAAGGAGAGATCAGAAGGGCATCCAGAAAAATGAAAAGACCGAAGGACATACACAGAGAGCAGAAGACATAAGGGTATCCGGAGAGAGGAAAGAACAGAAGGGCATCCAGAGAGAGAACAGAACAGAAGGGCATCCACAGAGAAGAGAATACAGAAGGGCATCAAGAGAGAAAAGATGAACGAAGGGCATCGAGAGAGGAAATAAGACATAAGAGCATCTGGAGAGAGGAGAAAACAGAAGGGCATTCAGAGAGAGAAGTGGACAGAAGGACATCCGGAGAGAGGAGAAGACTAAAGGTCATACAGAGAGAAGAGAGAAGAGAGAAGAGAGAAGAGAGAAGAAAGAAGACAGAAGACAGAAGACAGAAGACAGAAGACAGAAGACAGAAGAGAAGGGCATCCAGAGAGTGGAAAAGACAGAAGGGCATCCAGAGGGAGGAGAAGACAGAAGGGCATCCAGAGAGAGGAGAAGACAGGAGGGCTCCAGAGAGAGGAGAGAACAGAAAGACATCCAGAGGATGAGAGTACAAGAGAGAATCCATAGAGAGAACAGAACAGAAAAGGCAACCAGAGAGAGTAGAGGTCAGAAGGGAATCCGGAGAGAGGAGAGGACAAAAGGCCATCAAGAGAGAGGAGAGGACAGAATGGCATCCAAAGAGTGGAGAGGACAGAAGGGCATCCAGAGAGAGGAGAGGACAGAAAGGCAACAGGAGAGAGGACAGAACAGAAGGGCATCCAGAGAGAGGAGAAGACAGAAGGACATCCAGAGAAAGGAGAAAACAGTAGGGCATCCAAAGAGAGGAGAGGACAAAAGGGCATCCATACAGAAAAGAGAACAGAAGAGCATTCAGAGAGAGGATAGTACAGAAGGGCCTCCAGAGAGAGAAGAAGACAAAAGGGCATCCAGAGAGAGTAGACGACAGAAGGGCAACATGAGAGAGGATAGGACACAAGGGCATCCAGTGAGATGAGAGTACAGAGATTAGAAAACAGAAGGGCATCCAGAGAGAGGAGAGAATAGAAGGTCATCCAGAGAGAGGAGAGGACAAGATGGCATTGAGAGAGGAGAAAACAGTAGGGCATCCAGGGAGAGGAGAGAACACAAGGGAATCTAGAGAGATGAGAGTACTGACAATCTTCAATAGAGAGGAGAGAACAGAAGGGCATACATAGAGATGAGCAAACAGAAGATCATGCAGAGATAGAAGACAACAGAAAGGCATCCAGAGCTATGAGAGGATAGAAGAGAATCTATAGAGAGGAGAGAAAACGAGGGCATCCAGAGAGATGAGAAAACAGAAGAGCATCCATAGAGAGAAGATAAGAGAAATTCATCCAGATAGATGAGAGGACAGAAGGGAATCTAGAGATATGAGAGAACAGAAGGGCATGTAGACAGAGGAAAAGACATAAGGGCATCCATAGAGATGTGAAAATAAAAGGGCATCCAGAGAGAGGAGAAAACATAAGCGCATTCAGAAAGAGGAGAAGATGGAAGGGCATCCACAGAGAGGAGAAAACATAAGGGCATCCAGTGAGAGGAGAGAACAGAAGGGTATCCAGAGAGAGGACAGAACAGAAGGGCATCCACAGAAATGGGAGAACAGAAGAGCATCGGGAGAGAGGAGAGAACCGAAGGGCATCCAAAGAGCGGAAAAAAAGAAGGGCATCCAGAGAGATTAGAGAACAGAAGGGCATCCATAGAGAGGAGAGAACAGAAGGCCATCCAGAGAGGAGAGAAGACATAAGGGCACCTGGAGAGAGGAGAGAATAAAAGGGCTTCCAGAGAGAGGAGAGGACAAGATGGCATCTAGAGAGAGGAGAAGACAGTAGGGCATCCAGAGAGAGGAGAGGACAGAAGAGCATCCAGAGAGAGGAGAGGACATAAAGGCAACAGGAGAAAGGATAGAACAGAAGGGCATCCAGAGAGAGGAGAAAACAGTAGGGCATTCAGAGAGAGGAGAAAACAGAAGGGCATCCAGAGAGAGGAGAGTACAGAAGGGCCTAAAGAGAGAGGAGAAGACAGAAGGGCATTCAGAGAGAGGACATGACAGAAAGGCATCCAGAAAGAAGAGAGAAAAAAATATTCCATAGAGAAGAGAGGACAGAATGGCATGCAGAGAGATGAGCGAAAAGAAGATCATCCAGAGAGAGAAGAGAACAGAAGGTCATCCAGAGAGAGGAGAGTCAGAAGGACATCTAGAGAGAGGTGAGAACAGAAGGGCATCCAGAGAGATGAGAGTACAGGAGAGAATCCATAGAGAGCAGAGAACCGAAAGGCAACCAGAGAGAGTAGAGGACAGAAGGGATTCCTGAGAGAGGAGAGGACAGAAGGGCATCCAGAGAGAGGAGTGGACAAAAGGGCATCAAGAATGACGAGAGGACAGAATGGCATCCAGAGAGATGAGAGGACAGAAGTGCATCCAGAGAGAGGAGAATATATTAGGGCATCCAGAAGGGGTGGCACAGATGGGCATCCAGACAGAAGGGAACAGAAGTGCATCCAGAGGGAGGAGAAGACAGAAGGGCATCCAGAGAGAGGAGAGGACAGAAGGGCATCCAGAGAGAGGAGAGGACAAAAGGCATCCAGAGAGATGAGAAAACAGAACGGCTTCCAGAGAGAGGAGAAGACAGTAGGGCATCCAAAGCGAAAAGAACACAGAAGGGCATTAAGAGATAGGATAGGACAAAAGGGCATCTGGAGTTAAGAGCAGACAGAAGAGCAGCCAGATAGAAGAGAGAAAATAAGGCCATCCTGAGAGATGAGAGAAGAGAAGGGCATCCAGAGAGAGAAGACTGAAGGACATCCAGGGAGAAGAGAAAAGTGAGAAGAGAAGGGCATCCAGAGAGATGAGAGAAGAGAAGAAAATCCATAGAGAGAAGATTATAGAAGGGCATCCAGAGAGATGAGAGGACAGAAGGGAATCTACAGATATGAGAGAACAGAAGGGCATGTAGAGAGAGAAGAAGACAGAAGGGCATCCATAGAGAGGTGAAAACAGAAGGGCATCCAGAGAGAGGAGAAGACAGAAGGGCATCCAGAGAGATCAGAGGACAGAAGAGCATCTGGAGAGAGGAGAGATCAGAAGGGCATCCAGAGAGAGGAGAACTCCGAAGGGCATCCAGGAAGAAGAGAAGACATAAGGGCATCCGGAGAGAGGACAGAACAGAAGGTCATCCAGATAGAGTAGAAGACAGAAGGGAATCCATAAAGAAAAAATGACCCAAGGGCATTCAGAGATAGAAGACATAAGGACATCCGGAGAGAGGAGAAAACAGAAGGGCATGAAGAGAGAGAACTGAACAGAAAGGCATCCAGAGAGAGGAAAAGACAGAAGGGCATCCAGAGAGAGGAGAGGACAGAAGGACATCCCTAGAGAGAAGAGAACAGAAGGGCATCCTGAGAGAGGAGTGAACAAAAGAGAATCCAGAGAGAGGAGAGAACAGAAGGGCATCCAGAGAGAAAAGAAGACAGAAGGGCATTCAGAGATAGGAGAGGACAGAAGGGCATCCAGAGAGAGGAGTGGACAGAAGGGCATCCATATAGAAGAGAGAAAATAAGGGCATCCCGAGAGACAGGAGAACAGAAGGGCATCCAGATAAAGAAGAAGACTGAAGGGCATCCAGAGAGAATCGAGAAGAGAAGGGCAACCAGAGATAGTAGAGGATGGAAGGGAATCCGGAGAAAGGAGAGGACAGAAGGGCATACAGAGAGAAGAAAGAACAAAATGGCATCCAGAGAGAGGAGAAGACAGAAAGGCATCCAGATAGAGGAGAGGACCAAAGGGCATCCAGTGAGAGAAGTGTAGAGAAGGGCATCGACAGATAGGTGAGAACAGAAGAGCATCGGGAGAGAGGAGAGAACAAAAGGGCATCTAGAGAGAGGAGAAGACAGAAGGGTATCCAGAAAGAGGAGGAGACACAAGGACATCTGGATAGAGGAGAGAACAGAAGGGCATACTGAGAGAAGAGAGAAGAGAAGGGCATCCAGAGAGAGGAGAAGACAGAATTTCATCCAGATAGAGGAGAGGACACAAGCGCATCCAGAGAGATGAGAGAACAGAAGAGCATCCATAGAGAGAAGATAATAGAAGGGCATCCAGAGAGATGAGAGGACAGAAGGGAGTCTAGAGATATGAGAGAACAGAAGGGCATGTAGACAGAGGAGAAGACAGAAGGGCATCCAGAGAGATCAGAGGACAGAAGAGCATGTGGAGATAGGAGAGATCAGAAGGGCATCTGTTAGGAGCCGCAATTTAATCTGCCACCCCAAGTTGGCACTAGCCAAGTGTTTTTCCAGAAGTAAACAATTATCTGCGCAGATGCTAGGCAGAGAGCCCGCCAAAGTCACTGAAGGTTGGGTGGTGAGCGAACAGCCAATCAGAAGTGAATAAGTCACTCTAGACTGTATTTAAGCCAGGCCCCTTCCACAGCTCAGCCCTTCCGCATTTTTCCATGTGTGTGATTCTGAGTAAAAAGCCTCTTTCTGCAGTAACTACCCGATCTCTGCCTTGTGTTTTCTCTTCCACGGATGGTAAAGGGCTCAGGGGGGTGCGCATTAGAGGCATCCAGAGAGAGGAGAAGACATAAGGGCTTCTGGAGAGAGGAGGAAACCGAAGGGCATCCAGAGAGAAGACAGAACAGTAGGGCATCCAGAGAGAGAAGAAGACAGAAGGGCATCCAGATAGAGGAGAGGACAGAAGGACATCAGGAGAGAGAAGAGAACAGAAGGACATCCGAAGAGTGGAGAGAACAGGAGGGAATCCAGAGACAGAAGAGAACAGAAGGGCATTCAGAGAGAAAAGAAGACAGAAAGGCATTCAGAGGTAGGAGAGGACAGAAGGACATCCAAATAGAGGAGAGGGCAAAAAATCATCAGGAGATAGGAGAGAACAGAAGGGCATCCAGAGAGAGGAGAGAACAGAAGGGAATTCAGAGAGAGGAGAGAACAGAAGGGCATCCAGAAAGAAAAGTAGACATAATGACATTCAGAGAGAGGAGAGGACAGAAAGGAAACTGGAGAGAGAGGATAGAAGAGAAGGGCATCCAGAAAGAGGAGAAGAGAGAAGAGCATCCAGAGAGAGGAGAGAAAAGAAGGGTATCCAGAGAGAGGAGAGAACAGAAGGGTATTTAGAGAGAGGAGAAAACAGTAGGGCATCCCAGGAGAGGAGAGAAAAGAATGGCATCCCGAAAGAGGAGTGAACAGAAGGACATCCAGCGAGAAAAGAGGAGAGAAGAGCATCCAGAGAGAGGAAAAGACAGAAGGGCATCCGGATAGAGGAGGGAACAGAAGGGGATACCGAGAGAGGAGAGAACAGAAGGGCATCCAGAGTGAGGAGAAGACAGAAGGGCATCCAGATAGAGAAGAGGACACAAGGGCATCCAGAGAGATGAGAGAACAAAAAGTCTTCCATAGAGAGGAGAGAACAGAATGACATGGAGAGAGATGAGCAAGTAGAAGATCATCCAGAGGGAGAAGAGAACAGAATGAGATCTGGAGGGAGGAGAAGACATAAGGGCATCCAGAGAGAGGAGAGAAAAGCAGGGAATCCAGAGAGAGGAGAGAACAGAAGGGCTTAGAGTGACAGGAGTGAAAAGAAGGGCATCCTGATAGAGAAGAGTACAGAAAGGCATCAACAGATAGGGGAGAACAGGAGATCATCGGGAGAGGAGAGAACAGAAGGGCATCCAAAGAGTGGAATGGACAGAAGGGCATCCAGAGAGATTAGAAAACAGAAGGGCATCCAGAGAGAGGAGAGAATAGAAGGTCATCCAGAGAGAGGAGAGGACAAGATGGCATTGAGAGAGGAGAAAACAGTAGGGCATCCAGGGAGAGGAGAGAACACAAGGGAATCTAGAGAGATGAGAGTACTGACAATCTTCAATAGAGAGGAGAGAACAGAAGGGCATACATAGAGATGAGCAAACGGAAGATCATGCAGAGATAGAAGACAACAGAAAGGCATCCAGAGCTATGAGAGGATAGAAGAGAATCTATAGAGAGGAGAGAAAACGAGGGCATCCAGAGAGATGAGAAAACAGAAGAGCATCCATAGAAAGAAGATAAGAGAAATTTATCCAGAGAGATGAGAGGACAGAAGGGAATCTACTGATATGAGAGAACAGAAGGGCATGTAGAGAGAGGAAAAGACATAAGGGCATCTATAGAGATGTGAAAATAAAAGGGCATCCAGAGAGAGGAGAAGACAGAAGTGCATTCAGAGAGAGGAGAAGATGGAAGGGCATCCACAGAGAGGAGAAGACATAAGAGCATCCGGTGAGAGGAGAGATCAGAAGGGTATCCAGAGAGAGGACAGAACAGAAGAGCATCCACAGAGAGGAGAAGACAGAAAGGCATCAAGAGAGAAAAGATGACAGAAGGGCATCCAAAGAGGAAATAAGGGCATCTGGAGAGACGAGAAAACAGAAGGGAATCCAGAGATAGTTTAGGACAGAAGGGCATCAAGAGAGAGGAGAGGACAGAATGGCATCCAGAGAGAGGAGAGGACAGAAAGGCAACAGGAGAGAGGATAGAATAGAAGGACATCTAGACAGAGGAGAAAACAATAGGGCCTCCAGAGAGAGGAGAGAACAGCAGGCCATCCAGACAAAGTAGATTAAAGAAGGGCCTACAGAGAGAGGAGAAGACAGAAGGGCAACCAGAGAGAGGAGAGGACACAAGGGCATCCAGAAAGATGAGAGAAAAAATATTCCATAGAGAAGAGAGTACAGAATGGCATGCAGAGAGATGAGCGAACAGAAGATCATCCAGATGGAAAAAAGAACAGAAGGGCATCCGGAGAGAGGAGAAGCAGAATGGCATCTAGAGAGAGGAGAGAAAAGAAGGGCATCCAGATAGATGAGAGTGCAGGAGAAAATCCATAGAGAGAAGAGAACAGAAATGCAACCTGTGTGAGTAGAGGACAGAAGGGAATCTGGAGAGAGGAGAGGACAGAAGGGCCTTCAGAGAGAGGAGTGTACAGAAGGGCATCAAGAAAGAGGAGATGACAGAATGGCATCCAGAGAGATGACAGGACAGAGGTGCATCCAGAGACAGTAGAAGACAGAAGGGCATCCAGAGAGAGGTGAGCAGAGATGGACATCAAGAGAGAAGAGAACAGAATGGCATCCAGAGAGAGGAGAAGACAGAAGAGCATCCAGAGAGAGGAGAGGACAGAAGGGCATCCAGATAGAGGAGAAGACAGAAGGGCATCAAGAAAGACGATAGGGCAGAAAGACAACCGGAGAGAGGAGAGAAAAAAGGGCATGCAGAGAGAGGAGAAGACAGAAGGGCATCCAGAGAGAGGAGAGAAATGAAGGGCATTGAGAGAGAGTAGAAAACAGAACAGTATAGAGAGATAGGAGAGAATAGAAGGGCAACCAGAGAGAGAAGAGTACAGAAGGGCATCCACAAAGAGGAGAGAACAGAAGAGCATCGGGGAAGAGGAGAGAACACAAGGGCATCCAAAGAGAGGAGAGAACACAAGGGCATCCAAAGAGAGGAGAGGACAGAAGGGCATCCAGAGAGATGAGAAAACTCATGGGCATCCGGAGAGAGGAGGAAACAGAAGGGCATCCAGAGAGAATAGAAGATTTAAGGGCATCCAGATAGAGGAGAGTACAGAAGGGCATTCAGAGAGAGAAGAGGACAAGATGGCATCTAGAGAGAGGAGAAGACAGAAGGGCATCAAAGGAGAAGAGAGGAAACAAGGGCATTCAGAGAGATGAGAGAACTAAAGAACTTCCATAGAGAGGAGAGGACAGAAGGGAATGCAGAGAGATGAGTGAACAGAAGATCATCCAGAGAGAGAAGAGAACTGAAGGGCATCCAGAGAAAGGAGAAGACAGAAGGGCATCCAGAGAGAGGAGAGAAAAGAAGGGCATCCAGAGAGAGGAGACAACAGATGGGCATCCAGAGAGAGGAGACAACAGAAGGGAATTCAGAGAGAGGAGAGTACAGTAGGGCTTCCAGAGAGAAGATAAGACAGATGGGCATCCAGAGAGAAGAGAAAAGAGAAGGGCTTCCAGAGAGAGGAGAGAAAGAAGGGCATCCAGAGAGAGGAGAAGACTGAAGAGCATCCAGAGAGAAGAGAGAAGAGAAGGGCATCCAGAAGAGAGAAACAGAAGAGCATCCATAAAGAGAAGATAATACAAGGGCTTCCAGAACGATGAGAGGCCAGAGTGAATCTAGAGATATGAGAGAACAGAAGAGCATGTAGGGAGAGGAGAAGACAAAAGGGCATCCATGGAGAGGTGAAAAGAGAAGGGCATCCAGAGAGAACAGAAGACATAAGGGCATCCGGAGAGAGGAGAGAACAGAAGGGCATCCAAAGAGAGGACAGAACAGAAGGGCATCCAGAGAGATGAGAAGACAGAAAGGCATCCAGAGAGAGGAGAGGACAGAAGGCCACCCAGAGAGAAGAGAGAACAGAAGGGGATCCGGAGAGAGGAGAGAACAAAAAAGAATCGAGAGAGAGGAGAGAACAAAAGGGCATCTCGATAGAAGAGTGAAATTAAGACCATCCCGTGAGATGAGAGAACAGAAGGGCATACAGAGAGAGGAGAAGACTGAAGGGCATCCAGAGAGAAAAGAGAGGAGATGGGCATCCATAGAGTGGAGAAGACAGACAGGCATCCTTAGAGAGGAGAAGACAGAAGGGCATCCAGATAGAGGAGAGGACGGTAGGACATCTGGAGAGAGGAGAGAACAGAAGGGCATCTGAAGAGTGGAGAGAACAGAAGGTAATCCAGAGAGAGGTGTGAGCAGAACGGCATCCAGAGAGAAAAGAAGACAGAAGGGCATTCAGAGATAGCAGAGGACATCCGGGCATCCGGGCATCCGGGCAGAGGAGCAGACAGAAGAGTATCCAGACAGAGGAGAGGACAAAATGGAATCCAGAGAGAGAAGAGAAGAGAAGAGCATAAGGAGAGAGGAGAGAACAGAACGGCATTCATAGAGAGGTGATCACAGAAGAGCATCCAGAGAGAAGAGAACAGAAGGGCATCCAGAGAGAGGAGAAGACAGAAGGTCATCCAGAGAGAGGATAGGGCAGAAAGACATCTGGAGAGAGGAGCGAAGAAAAGGGCATACAGAGAGAGGAGAAGACTGAATGGCATCCAGAGTGAGGAGAGAAAAGAAGGGCATCGAGAGAGAGTAGAGAACAGAAAGGCATAGAGAGAGAGGAGAGAACAGAAGGGCATCCAGAGAAAGAAGAGTACAGAAGTGCATCCACAGAAGGGAAGAATAGAAGAACATCGGGAGAGAGGAGAGCACAGAAGGGCATCCAAAGAGTGGAGAGGACAGAAGGCCATCCTGAGAGAACAGAGAACAGAAGGGCATCCGGAGAGAAGAGAAAACAGAAGGGCATCCAAAGAGAGGACAGAACAGAAGGGCATCCAGAGAGAGGAGAAGACAGAAAGGCATCCATAGAGAAAAGCTGAACAAAGGGCATCCAGAGAAAGGAGAAGACATAAGGTCTTCCAGAGAGAGGAGAAAACAGAAGTGCATCCAGAGAGAAGACAGAACAGAAGGGCAACCAGAGAGAGGAGAAGACAGAAGGGCATCCAGATAGAGGAGAGGACAGAAGGAAATCGGGAGCGAGGAGAGAACAGAAGGGCATCCGGAGAGAAGAGAGAACAGAAGGGAATCCAGAGAGAGGAGAAAACAGAACGGCATCTAGAGAAAAAAGAAGACAGAGGGCATAAGAGATAGCAGAGGACAGAAGGGCATCCAGGGAGAGGAGCGGACAGAAGAGCATCCAGACAGAGGAGAGAACAGAATGGCATCCAGAGAGAGGAGAGAAGTGAATTGCATCTAGAGAGAGGAGATAACAGAAGCACATCCATAGAGAGGTGAGCACAGAAGAGCATCCAGAGAGAAGAGAACAGAAGGGCATCCAGAGAGAAGAGAAGACATAAGGGCATCAAGAGTGAGGAGAGAAAAGAAGGGCATCGAGAGAGAGTAGAGAACAGAATGGCACAGAGAGAGAAGAGTGAACAGAAAGGCATCCAGTGAGAGAAGATTACAGAAGGGCTTTCACAAAGAGGGGAGAACAGAGAGCATCAGGAAAGAGGAGAGAACAGAAGGGCATCCAAAGAGAGTAGAGGACAGAAGGGCATCCAGACAGTTGAGAGAACAGAAGGGCATCTGGAGAGAGGAGAGAACAGAAGGGCATCAAGAGAGAATAGAAGATTTAAGGGCATCCGGATAGAAAATAGAAGGGCATCCAGAGAGAGGAGAGAACAAGATGGCCTCTAGAGAGAGGAGAAGACAGAAGGGCATCCAGGGAGAGGAGAGTAAACAAGGGCATCCAGAGAGATGAGAGAACAGAAGATCTTACATAGATAGGAGAGAACTGTAGTGAATGCAGAGAGATGAGCTAACTGAAGATCATGCAGATAGAGAAGAGAACAGAAGGGCATCCAGAGAAAGGAGAAGACAGAAGGGCATCCAGAGAGAGGAGAGAACAGAAGAATATCCAGAGAGAGGAGAGAACAGAAGGGTATCCAGAGAGAGGAGAGTACAGAAGGGCCTCCAGAGAGAGGAGAAGATATAAGGGCATACAGAGAGAAGAGAAGACAGATGAGCATCTGGATAGAGGAGAGAACAGAAGGGCATCCATAGAAAGAACCGAATTGAAAGGCATCCAGAGAGAGGAGAAGACACAAGGGCATGCAGAGAGAGGAGAGGACAGAAGGGCATCTTTAGAGATGAGAAAACAGAAGGGCATCCAGAGAGAGGATTGGAAAGAAATGCATTAGGAGAGAGGAGAAAACAGAAGGGCATCTAGAGAGTGGAGAAGACAGAAGGGCATCCAGAGAGAGGAGAAGACAGAACGGCATCCAGAGAGAGGAGAGAAAAAGAGGGCATCCAGACAGAGGAGAGAACAGAATGGCATCTAGAGAGAGGAGAGGACAGAAGGGCATCCAGAGAGAGGAGAGTACAGAAGGGCCTCCAGAGAGAGGAGAGGACAGAAGGACATCTGGAGAAAGGAGAGAAAAGGAGGGCGTCCGGAGAGAGGAGAGAACAGAAAGGAATCCAGAGAGAGGAGAGAACAGAACGGCATCCAGAGATAAAAGAAGACAGAAGGGCATTCAGAGATGGGAGCCGCCAGAGGGCATCAGGAGAGAAGAGTGGACAGAAGGGCATCCAGATAGAAGAGATAAATTAAAACCATCCCAAGAGACAAGAGAACAGAAGGGCATCCAGAGAGAGGATAAGACAGAAGGGCATCCATAAAGAGGATAGAAAAGGAGGTCATCCAGAGAGAGGAGATAACAGAAGGGCATCCAGAGAGATGAGAGAACAGAAGGGCATCCAGAGAGTGGAGAGTACAGAAGGGCCTCCAGAGAAAGGAGAGGACAGAAGGACATCCGCAGAGAGAAGAGAACAGAAGGGCATCCAGAGAGAGAAGAGAACAGAATGGCATCCAGAGAGAGGAGAGAACAGAAGGGCATCCAGAGGTAAAAGAAGACAGAAGGGCATCCAGAGATAGGAGAAGAATAAGGTCTTCTGGGTATGGGAGAAAACAGAAAGGCATACAGAGAGAAGACAGAACAAAAGGGCATCCAGATAGAGGAGAGAACAAAAGGTCATCCAAAGAGAGGAAAAATAGAAGGGCATCCTGAGAGATGAAGGAACAGGCAGGAATCCAGAGAGAAGAGAGAACAGAAGGGCATCCAGAGAGAAAAGAAGACAGAGGGTCATTCAGAGATTGCAGAGGACAGAAGGGCATCCGGGGAGAGGAGAGGACAGAAGAGCATCCAGACAGAGGAGAGGACAGAATGGCATATAGAGAAAGGGGAGAAAAGATGTGCATCTGGAGAGAGGAGAGAATAGAAGGGCATACATAGAGAGTTGAGCACAGAAGAACCTCCAGAGAGAAGAGAACAGAAGGGCATCCAGAGAGAGGAGAGGGCAGAAAGACATCTGGAGAGAGGAGAGAACAAAAGGTCATGCAGAAAGAGGAGAAGACAGAAGGGCATGCAGAGAGAGAGGAGAGAAAGAAGGGCATCCATAGAGAGGTGAGCACAGAAGAACATCCAGAGAGAAGAGAAGAGAACAGAAGGGCATCCAGATAGAAGAGATAAATTAAAACCATCCCAAGAGTCAAGAGAACAGAAGGGCATCCAGAGAGAGGATAAGACAGAAGGGCATCCATAAAGAGGATAGAAAAGGAGGTCATCCAGAGAGAGGAGATAACAGAAGGGCATCCAGAGAGATGAGAGAACAGAAGGGCATCCAGAGAGTGGAGAGTACAGAAGGGCCTCCAGAGAAAGGAGAGGACAGAAGGACATCCGGAGAGAGAAGAGAACAGAAGGGCATCCAGAGAGAGAAGAGAACAGAATGGCATCCAGAGAGAGGAGAGAACAGAAGGGCATCCAGAGGTAAAAGAAGACAGAAGGGCATCCAGAGATAGGAGAAGAATAAGGTCTTCTGGGTATGGGAGAAAACAGAAAGGCATACAGAGAGAAGACAGAACAAAAGGGCATCCAGATAGAGGAGAGAACAAAAGGTCATCCAAAGAGAGGAAAAATAGAAGGGCATCCTGAGAGACGAAGGAACATGCAGGAATCCAGAGAGAAGAGAGAACAGAAGGGCATCCAGAGAGAAAAGAAGACAGAGGGTCATTCAGAGATTGCAGAGGACAGAAGGGCATCCGGGGAGAGGAGAGGACAGAAGAGCATCCAGACAGAGGAGAGGACAGAATGGCATATAGAGAAAGGGGAGAAAAGATGTGCATCTGGAGAGAGGAGAGAATAGAAGGGCATCCATAGAGAGTTGAGCACAGAAGAACCTCCAGAGAGAAGAGAACAGAAGGGCATCCAGAGAGAGGAGAGGGCAGAAGGGGATTCAGGGAGAGGAGAGGGCAGAAAGACATCTGGAGAGAGGAGAGAATAAAAGGGCATGCAGAGAGAGGAGAAGACAGAAGGGCATCCAGAGAGAGGAGAGAACAGAAGGGCATAGAGAGTGAGGAGAGAACAGAAGGGCATCCAGAGAGAGAAGAGTACAGAAGTGCATCCACAGAGGGGGAGAACAGAAGAACATCGGCAGAGATGAGAAAACAGAAGGGCATCCAAAGAGAGGAGAGGACAGAAGGCCATCCATAGAGATCAGAGAACAGAAGGGCATAAGGAGAGAGGAGAGAACAGAAAGGCATCCAGAGAGAATAGAAAATTTAAGGGCATCTGGATAGAGGAGAGAATAGAAGGGCACCCAGAGAGAGGAGAGCACAAGATGGCATCTAGAGAGAGGAGAAGACAGAAGGGCATCCAGGGAGAGGAGAGGAAACAAGGGCATCCAGAGAGATGAGAGAACAAAAGATCTTCCATAGAGAGGAGAGAACAGAATGGAATGCAGAGAGATGAGCGAACGGAAGATCATCCAGAGCGAGAAGAGAACAGAAGGGCATCCAGAGAAAGAAGACAGAAGAGCATCCAGAGAGAGGAGGGAAAAGAAGGGCATCCAGAGAGAGGAGAGATCAAAAGATCATTCAGAGAGAGGAGTGTACAGAAGTGACTCCAGAGAGAATAGAAGACAGATGGGCATCTGGATATAGGACAGAACAGAAGGGAATCCAGGGAGAGGAGAAGACAGAAGGGCATCCAGATATAGGAGAGTATACAAGTGAATCCAGAGAGATGAGAGAACAGAAGAGCATCCATAGAGAGTAGATAATAGAAGGGCATCCAGAGAGATGAGAGGACAGAAGGGAATCTAAAGATATGAGAGAACAGAAGGGCATGTAGAGAGAGGAGAAGACAGAATGGCATCCAGAGAGATCTGTGGACAGAACGGCATCCAGAGAGAAGAGAAGACAGAAGGGCATCCAGAGAGAAAAGATGACCCAAGGGCATCCAGAGAGAGGCGATGACATAAGGGCTTCCGGAGAGAGGAGAAAACAGTAGGGCATGTAGAGAGAAGACAGAACAGAAGGGCAACCAGAGAAGAAGAAGACAGAAGGGCATCCAGATAGATGAGAGGAAAAAAGGACATCAGGAGAAAGGAAAGAACAGAAGGGCATCAGGAGAGAAGAGAGAACAGAAGTGAATCCAGAGAGAGGAGAGAACAGAAGGGCATCCAGAGAGAAAATAAGACAGGAGGGCATTCAGAGATAGGAGAGGACAGAAGGGCATCCGGGGAGAGAAGCAGACAGAAGAGCATCCAGACAGAGGAAAGGACAGTAGGGCATCCAGAGAGAGGAGAGAACAGAAGGGCATCCAGAGAGAATAGAACATTTAAGAGCATCCGGAAAGAGGAGAGAATAGAATGGCGAGAGGAGAGAATAGAGAATAGAGGAGAGAATAGAGAGAAGATAAAAGAAGGGCATGCAGAGAGATGAGAGGCAGAAGGGAATCTAGAGAGAGGAGAGAATAGAAGGGCATGTAAAAAGAGAAGACAGAATGGCATTAATAGAGAGGTGAAAAAATAAAGTTATCCAGAAAGAGGAGAAGAAGCAGGACATCCTTAGAGATGAGAGGACAGAAGAGCATCTGTTGAGAGCAGAGATCATAAAGGCATCCAGAGAGAGGAGAATAAGGAAGGGTGTCCAGAGATAGGAGAAGACAGAAGGACATCTGGAGAGAGGAGAGTACAGAAGGGCATCAAGATAGAAGAAAGTAAATAAGGGCATATAGAGAGATGAGTGAACAGAAGTCCATCCAGAGAGATGAGAAGACTAAAGGGCATCGAGAGATAGGAGAGGACAGAAGGGCATCCAGAGAGATGAGAGTACAGGAGAGCATCCATACAGAGAAGAGAACAGAAAGGAAACCAGAGAGAATAGAGGACAGAAGGGAATCCAGAGAGAGGAGAGGACAGAAGGGCATCCAGAGAGAGGAGATGAGAGAAGGTCATCCAGAGAGAGGAGAATACAGAAGGGCATCAAGTGAGAGGAGAGGACAGAATGGCATACAGAGTGTGGAGATAAAAGGAGAGCATCCATAGAGAGAAGAGTACAGAAGTGGAACCAGAGATATGAGGGGGCAGAAGGGAATCCAGAGAGAGGAAAGAACAGAAGGACATCCAGAGAGAGGAGAGAACAGAAGGGCATCCAGAGAGTTGAGAGAACAGAAGGGCATCCAGAGAAAGGAGAGGACAGAAAGGCATCCACTGAGAGAAGAGAACAGAAGGGCATCCCAAGAGAGGAGAGAACAGAAGGGCATCCAGAGAGTTGAGAGAACAGAAGGGCATCCAGAGAAAGGAGAGGACAGAAAGGCATCCACTGAGAGAAGAGAACAGAAGGGCATCCCAAGAGAGGAGAGAACAGAAGGTCATCCATAAAAATGAGAGGACATACGGGCATCAAGAGAAATGAGAGAACAGAAGAGCATCCATAGAGAGAAGAGAACAGAAGGGCATCAATAGAGATGAGAGGACAGAAGGGAATCTAGGGAGAGGAGAGAATAGAAGGTCATGTAGAGAGAGGAGATGACAGAAGGGCATCAATAGAGAGGTGAAAAAAGAAGGTCATCCCGAAAGAGAAGACAGAAGGGTATCCTTAGAGATAAGAGGACAGAAGAGCATCTGGAGAGAGGAGAGATCAGAAGGGCATCCAGAGAGAGGAGAATACAGAAGGGCGTCCAGAGATAGGAGAGGAGAGAAGGACATCTGGAGAGTGGAGAGGACAGAAGGGCATCCATATAGAAGAGAGTAAATAAGGGCATACAGAGAGATGAGTGAACAGAAGTGCATCCAGAGAGATGAGAAGACTGAAGGGCATTGAGAGATAGGAGAGGACAGAAGTGCATCCAGAGAGATGAGAGTACAGGAGAGCATCCATAGAGAGAACAGAACAGAAAGGCAACCAGAGAGATTAGAGGACAGAAGATCATCCAGAGAGAGGAGAGTTCAGAAGGGCATACAGAGAGAGGGTAAGACAGAAGGGCATCCAGAGAGAGGAGAGGACAGAAGGGCACCCAGAGAGAGGAAAGAACAGAAGGGCGTCCAGAGAAAGGAGAGAACAGAAGGGCATCTGAATAGAGGAGAGAACAGAAGGTCATCCAGAGAGACGAGTAGACAGAAGGGCATACAGAGAGTGGAGAGGACAGAAGAGAATATAGACAGAGGAGAGAACAAAAGGGCATTCAGATAGAGAAGAAGACAGAAGGGCATCCAGAGTTAAAAGAAGAAGGAAGGGCATCCAAAGAAAGGAGGGGACAAAAGGGCATACAGAGAGATAAGAGAACCGAAGACCATCCATAGAGAGAAGATAATATAAAGGCATGCAGAGAGATGAGAGGAAAAAAGGGAATCTAGAGAGAGGAGAGAATTGAAGGGAATGTAGAGAGAGGAGAAGACAGAAGGGCATCAATAGAGAGGTGAAAAAAATAGGTCATCCAGAAACAGAAGAAGACAGAAGGGAATCGTTAGAGAGGAGAGGAATGAAGAGCATCCGGAGAGATCAGAACGGCATACAGAGAGAGGAGAATACAGAAGGGTGTCCAGAAATAGGAGAGCACAGAAGGACATCCGGAAAGAGGAGAGGACAGAAGGGCATCCAGATAGAAGAGAGTAAATAAGGGCATACAGAGAGATGAGTGAACAGAAGGGCATCCAAAAAGATGAAAAGACTGAAGGGCATTGAGAGAGAGGAGAGGACAGAAGGGCACCCAGAGAGATGAGAGTACAGGAAAGCATCTATACAGAGAAGAATACAGAAAGGCAACCAGAGAGATTAGAGGACAGAAGGGCATTGAGTGAGAGGAGATGACAGAAGGGCATCCAGGTAGAGGAGAGGACAAAAGGGCATCCATCAGATGAGAGAAGAGAAACGCATCCAGAGAGCAGAAGACAGAAGGGCATCAGGTGAGAGGAGAGGACAGAAGGGCATACAGAGAGAGGAGATAAAAGGGGAGCATCCATAGAGGGAAGAGAACCGAATTTCAACCAGAGATATAAGAGGGCAGAAGAAAATCCAGAGAGAGGAAAAAACAGAAGGGCATCCAGGGAGAGGATAGGATAGAGGGCATCTGGAGACTGGAGAAGACATAAGGGCATCCTCATAGAGGAGAGGACAGAAGGGCATCCAGAGAGAGAAGAGAACACAAGTGCATCCAGAGAGAGGAGAAGACAGAAGAGCATCAAGAGAGAGGAGTGGAGAGAAGGGTATCCAGAGAGAATAGCACAGAAGGGCATCCAGAGATAGGAGAAGACAAAAGGGCATCCAGAGCAAAAAGAGGACAGAAAGGCATCCAGAGAGAAGAGAGAACAGAGGGGCATACAGAGAGAAGAGAGACAGAAGGGCATCCAGGGAGAGGATAGGACAGAGGGCATCCAGAGACAGGAGATGACATAAGGGCATCCCGGAAGAGGAGAAGACAGAAAGGCATCCAGAGACAGGAGAGTACAGAAGGGCATCCAGAGAGAGGAGAGAACAGAAGGGCATCCAGAGAGTTTAGAGAACAGAAGGGCATCCAGAGAAAGGAGAGGACAGAAAGGCATCCACTGATAGGAGAGTATAGAAGGACATCCCAAGAGAGGAGAGAACAGAATGTCATCCATAGATAGGAGAGGACACACTGGCATCCAGAGAGATGAGAGAACAGAAGAGCTTCCATAGAGAGAAGAGAACAGAAGGACATCAAGAGATGTGAGAGGACAGAAGTATATCTAGAGAGAGGAGAGAATAGAAGGGAATATAAAGAGTGGAGAAGACAGAAGGGCATCCATAGAGAGGTGAAAAGAGAAGGGCATCCAGAGAGAGGAGAAGACAGAAGGGCATCCAGAGAAAAGAGAAGACTGAAGGGCATCCAGAGAGAGGAGAGGTCAAAAGGGCATCCAGGGAGATAAGAGAACAGAAGACAACCCATAGAGAGAAGATAATAGAAGGGCATCCACAGAGATGAGAGGACATAAATGAATTTAGAGAGAGGAAAGAATAGAAGGGCATGTAGAGAGAGGAGAAGACAGAAGGGCATCAATAGAGAGGTGAAAAAAGAAGGTCATCCAGAAAGAGGAGAAGACAGAAGGGCATCCTTAGAGATGAGAGGACAGAAGACCATCCGGAGAGAGGAGAGATTAGAAGAGCATCCAGAGAGAGGAGAATACAGAAGGGCGTCCAGAGATAGGAGAGGACAGAAGGACATCCGGAGAGTGGAGAGGACAGAAGGGCATCCAGATAGAAGAGAGTAAATGAGGGCATATAGAGAGATGAGTGAACAGAAGTGCATCCAGAGAGATGAGAAGACTGAAGGGCATCAAGAGATAAAATTGGACAGAAGGGCATCCAGGGAGATGAGTGTACAGAAGAGCATCCATAGAGAGAACAGAACAGAAAGGCAACGAAAGAAATTAGAGGACAGAAGAGAGTCCAGAGAGAGGAGAGGACAGAAGGGCATCCAGTGAGAGGAGAGGACAGAATGGCATCCAGAGAGAGGAGAATATGAAGGGCAACCAGAAATATAAGTGGACAGAAGGGCATCCGGTGAGAGGAGCAGACAGAAGGGCATCCAGAGAGAGGCGAGAACAGAAGGGCATCCAGAGAGCGGAGAGGACAGAAGGTCATCCAGAGAGAGGAGAAGACAGAAGGGCATCCAGAGAGAGGAGAGGACAGAAGGGCATCCAGAGAGAGGAGAAGACAGAAGGGCATCCTGAAAAAGGAGAAAACAGAAGGACATTTATAGAGAGGAGAAAACAGAAGGGCTTCTTTAGAGAGGAGGGAACTGAAGGGCATCCAGAGAGAGGAGAGAACAGAAAAGCATGTAGAGAGAGGAGAAGACAGAAAGGCATCCATAGAGAGGTGAAAACAGAAGGGCATCCAGAGAGAGGAGAAGACAGATGAGCATCCAGAGAGATTAGAGGACAGAAGAGCATCCAGAGAGAGGAGAGATCAGAAGGGGATCCAGAGAGGGTGAAAGACAGAAGGGCATCCACAGAGATGAGAGGACAGAAGGGCACCGAGAGAGAGGAAAGAAAAGAAGGTCATCCAGAGAGATTAGACAACAGATGGTCATCCAGAGAGACGAGAAGACAGAAGGGCATATATAGAGTGGAGAGGACTGAAGGGCATCTGGAGAGAGGAGAGAACAGAAGGGCATCCAGAGAGATTAGACAACAGATGATCATCCAGAGAGACGCGAAGACAGCAGGGCATATATAAAGTAGAGAGGACCGAAGGGCATCTGGAGAGAGAAGAGGACAGAAGACCATCCGGAGAGAGGGAGGAAAGAAGGGCATCCAGAGATAGGGGAGAGAGCAGAACAGCTTAAAGAGAGAGGACACGACAGAAAAACATCCAGAATAGGATAGAACAGAAGGGCATCCAGAGAGAGGAGAGAACAGTAGGGAATCCAGAGAAAGGAGCGGACAGAAGTGCATTCACTGAGAGGAGAGCACAGAAGGGCATCACAAGAGAGGAGAGAACAAAAGAGCATCCATGGACAGGAGAGGACGAAAGGGCATCCAGAGAGAAAAGAAGAGAGTATGGCATCCAGAGAGAGGAGAAGACACAAGGGCATCCGGAGAGAAGAGAGAACAGAAGAGCATCCTTAGAGAGAATAGAACAGAAACGCATCCATAGAGATGATAGGACAGAAGGGAAACTAGAGAGAGGAGAAAAATGAATTTTATGTAGAGAGATGAAAAGTCAGAAGGGCATTCTTAGAGAGGTGAAAACAGAAGGGCATCGAGAGAGAAGAGAAAACAGAAGGGCATCCGGATAGAGGAGAGAATAGAAGGGCATACAGAGAGAGGAGACGACAAGATGGCATCCAGAGAGAGATGAAGACAGAATGGCATCCAGAGAGAGGAGAGAACAGAATGTCATCCAGAGAGATGAGAGGACAGAAGAGAATCTGGAAAGAGTAGAGAACAGAAGGGCATCTAGAGAGAGGAGAAGACAGAAGGCCATCCAGAGAGAAGAGAAGACAGAAGGGCATCTAGAGAGAGGAGAGGACAAAGGGCATCCAGAAAGATAAGAGAACATAAAACTATCCACGGAGAGAAGATAATAGAGGGGGATGCAGAAAGATGAGAGTACAGAAGGGAATCTAGAAAGAGGAGAGAATAGAAGGGCATGTAGAGAGAAGACAGAAGGGCATTAATAGAGAGGTGAAAAAAGAAGGTTATCAAGAAATAGGAGAAGACAGAAGGGCATCCTTAGAGATGAGAGAACAGAATAGCATCTGGAGAGTGCAGAGATCAGAAGGGCATCCAGAGAGAAGAGAATAAAGAAGAGCGTCCAGAGATAGGTGAAGACAGAATGCCATCTGGAGAGAGGAGCAGACAGAAGGTCATCCAGATTGAAGAGAATAAATAAGGGCATACAGAGAGATGAGTGAACAGAAGGTCATCCAGAGAGATGAGAGTACAGGAGAGCATTCATACAGAGAAGAGAACAGAAAGGCAACCAGAGAGATTAGAGGACAGAAGGGAATTCAGAGAGAGGAGAGGACAGAAGGGCATCCAGAGAGAGGAGATGACAGAAGGGCATCCAGAGAGAGGAGAATACAGAAGGGCATCCAGAGAGAGTTAAGCAAAGAAGGGCATCCAGAGAGAGGAGATAACAGGAGACTCTCCATAGAGAGAAGAGGACAGAAGTGCAACCAGAGATATGAGAGGGCAGAATGGCATCCAGAGAGAGGAAAGAACAGAAGGGCATCCAGGGAGAGGAGAGGAGAGGATAGAGGGCATTCGGAGACAGGAGAAGACATAAGAGCATCCAGATAGAGGAAAGGACATAAAGGCATCCAGAGAGAGGAGAGGACAGAAGGGTATCCAGAGAGAGGAGAGAACAGAAGGGCATCCAGAGAGTGGAGAGAACAGAAGGGCATCCAGGGAAAGGAGCAGACAGAAGGGCATCCAGAGAGTGGAGAGAACAGAAGGGCATCCAGGGAAAGGAGCAGACAGAAGGGCATCCACTGAGAGGAGAGAACAGAAGGGCATCCCAAGAGAGGAGAGAACAGAAGGGCATCCAGAGAAAGGAGAGGACAGAAGGGCATCCATAGAGGAGAGAGGACACAAGGGCATCCAGAGAGATGAGAGAATTGAAGAGCTTCAATAGAGTGAAGAGAACATAAACGCATCAATGGAGATGAGAGGACAGAAAGGAATCTAGAGAGAGGAGAAAAGTGAAGGGCATGTAGAGAGATGAGAAGAGAGAAGGATATTCATAGAGAGGAGAAAATAGAAGGGCATCTAGAGAGAAGATAAGACAGATTGCCATCTGGAGAGAGGAGAGAATAGAAGGGCATCCAAAGAGAGGAGAGGACAAGAGGGCATCCAGAGAGAGGAGAAGACACAAGGGCATCCATGAAGAGGAGAGTACACAAGGGCATGCAGATAGATGAGCGAACAGAAGATCATCCAGAGACAGAAGAGAACAGAAGGGCATCCAGTGAGAGGAGAGGACAGAAGACAATCTAGAGACAGGTGAGAACAGAAGGGTATCCAGAGAAAGAAGAAAGAAGGGTATCCAGAGAGAAGAGAAAACAGAAGTCATCCATAAAGAGGAGAGGACACACGGGAATCCAGAAAGATGAGAGAACAGAAGAGCATCCATAGAGAGAAGAGAACAAAAGGGCAACAAGAGAGATGAGAGGACAGAAGGGAATCTAGAGAGAGGAGAGAATAGAAGGGCCTGTAGAGAGAGAAGACAGAAGAGCATCCATAGAGAGGTGAAAACAGAAGGGCATCCAGAGAGAGGAGAGAACAGAAGGGCATCCAGGGAGAGGAGAGATCAGAAGGTCATCCAGAGAGAGGAGAGGACAGAAGGACATCTGGAGG
>NW_023045916.1:0-45129 GCF_011762505.2 Arvicanthis niloticus
ACCTTCTGTACTCTCTTTTCTTTGGATGCCATTCTGTTCTCGCCTCTCTCTGCATGCCCTTCTGTCCTCTCCTCTCTCTGGATGCCCTTCTGTCTTCTCCTCTCTCCCTATGCCCTTCTGTTCTCTCGATTCTCTCGATGCCCTTCAGTATTCTCCTCTATCTGGATGCCCGACAATTTTCTTCTCACTCAGGTTATCCTTCTGTCTTCTCCTCTCTCTAGATGCCCTTCTGTTCTCTCCTTTCACTGGATGCCATTCTGTACTCTCCTCTGTCTGGATGCCCTTCTGACATGTCCTCTCTCCGGATGCCCTTCTGTCTTCTCCTCTCTCTTGATGCCCTTCTGCTCTCTCCTCTCTCTGAATGCCCTTCTGTTCTCTCCGCTCTCAGGATGCCCTTCAGTCCTCTTCTCTCTCAAGATTTCCATCAGTCTTCTGCTCTCTCTGGATGGGCTTCTATTCTCTACTCTTTCTGGATTCTCTCCTGTTCTCTCATCTCTCTGGATGTGTTTCTGTACTTTCTTCTCTCGGGATGTCATTCTTTCCTCTCCTCTCTCCGGATGCCCTTCTGTCTTCTCCTTTTTCTGGTTGCCCTTCCGTTCTACTCTCTCTCTCTTGGTGCCCTTCTGTTCTCTCCTCTCTCTGGATGCCCTTCTTTTCTCTCTTCTCTCTTGAAGGCCATTCTGTCCTCTACTTTCCCTTTATGCACTTCTGTCTTATCCTATCTCCCGAGGCCTTTCTTTCTTCTCCTCTTTCTGGATACACTTCAGTTGTCTGCTCTCTCTACATGCCCTTCTGTCCTCTATTCTCTCTGGATGCCCTTATGTTCTCTCCTCTCTCTGGGTGTTCTTCTGTCTTCTCCACTCTCTGGATACCATTCTATTCTCTATTCTCCCAGGATGCCCTTCTCTCTTCTCTGATCTCTGGATACTTTTAAGTTCTCCCCTCTCTGTGGATGTTTTTCTGTCTTTTCCTCTCTCTGGATGACTTTCTGTTCTCTCCTTTCTCTGGATGCACTTCTGACCTCTCCTCCCCATTGATGCCCTTCTTCACTCTCCTGTCTCTGGATGCCCTTCTGTTCTCTCCTCTCTCCTGATACCTTTCTGTCTTCTTCTCTTTCTGGATGCCCATCTGTTCTCTCTTCTCTCTGGATGCCTTATGTGCTCACCTCTCTCTGGATGCCCTTCTATCCTCTCCTCTCTCTGGATTCCATTCTGTATTCTCCTCTCACTGGATGCCCCTTGTTCTCTCCTCTCTCGAGATGCCCATCTTCCCTCTCATCTCTCTGGATGCCTTTCTGTTTTCTACTCCCTCTGGATGCCCTTCTGACTACTCCTCTCTCTGGATGCCCTTCTGTTTTCTCCTTTCTCCCTATGCCCTTCTGTTCTCTCATCTCTCCAGCTTCCCTTCTGTCTTCTCCTCTCTCTGGATGCCCTTTTGCTCTCTCCTCTCTCCGGATGCCCTACTGTTTTCTCATCTCTCTGGATGCCCTTATGCTCTCTCCTCTCTCGTGATACCCTTATGTTCTCTCCTCTCTCTGGATGTTCTTCTGTCTTCTCCACTCTCTGGATACTGTTCTATTCTCTACTCTCCCTGGATGCCCTTCTCTTTTCTCTGCTATTTGAATGCCCTTCTGTTCTCCTCTCTCTGTGGATGTGTTTCTTTCTTCTCCTCACTTTGGATGCCCTTCTGTTCTCTCCTCTCACTGGATGCCCTTCTGACCTCTCCTCTCCATGGGTCTCTTTCTATCTTCTCCTCTCCCTTGATGGCTTTCTGTTCTTTCCTCTCGCTGGATCCATAATGTCCTCTCCTTTCTCTGGATGCCCTTATTCACTCTCCTCTCCCTAGATGCCCTTCTGTCCTCTCTTCTCCCTGGATCCCCTTCTGTCCTCTTTTCTCTCTGGATACCCTTCCGTTCTCTCCTCTCTCTGTATTCCCTGTTTGTCTTCTCCTCTCGCTGGATGCCCTTCTGTTCTCTCCTCTCTCTAGATGCCCTTCTGTCCTCTATTCTCTCTGGATGCCTCTCTGTCCTCTAGTCTCTCTGGATGCCCTTCTGTGATCTCCTCTCTCTGGATGCTCTTCTGTCCTCTCCTCTCTCTGTATGCCCTTCTGTCTTCTCCTCTCTCTCTGTATGCCATTCTGTTTTCTCATCTCTAATGATGGCCTTCTGGCTCCTCCTCTCTCTGGATGCCCAACAGTTTTCTCCTCACTCTGGATATCATTCTGTCTTCTCTTCTCTCTAGATGCTGTTCAGTTGTCTCCTCTCACTGGATGCCATTCTGTCCTCTCTTCTCTCTGGATGCCCTTCTGTCTTCTCTCTCTGGATGCCCTTCAGTTTTCTTCTCTCTCTAGATATCCTTCAGTCTTCTGCTCTCTTTGGATGGGCTTCTGTTCTCTTCTCTTTCTGGATTATCTAATGTTCTATCATCTCTCTAAATGTGCTTCTGTTCTCTCTTCTCTCGGGATGTCCTTATGTCCTCTCCTCTCCGTGAATGCCCTTAAGTCTTCTCCTTTCCTTGGATACCCTTCTGTTCTCTCCTCTCTCTTGATGCCCTTCTGCTCTCTCCTCTCTCTGGATGCCTTTCTATTCTCTCCTCTCTCTTGATTTCCTATTTTTATCCTCTTGTATATCGATGCCCTTCTGTCATCTCCTCTCTCTGGACAACCTTCTGTCTTCTCCTCTCTCTGGATGCCATTCTGTCTTCTCCTCTCTACCTATGCCCTTCTGTTCTCTCGTCTCTCTGGCTTCCCTTCTGTCTTGTCCTCTCTCTAAATGCCCTTCTGCTCTCTCCTCTCTCTGGATGTCCTTCTGTTCTCTCCTCTATCTTGATGCCTTTCTGTCTTCTAATCTCTCTAGATGCCCTTCTGTGTTTTTCTCTCTCTGGATGCCCTTCTATCTTCTCATCTCTCTAAATGCCCTTCTCTTCTCTCCTCTTTCTTGTTGCCCTTCAGTCCTCAATTCTCTCTGGATGCCTTTCTGTTCTCTTGTCTCTCTGAATGCCCTTCTTTGCTCTCCTCTCTCTGGATGGCCATCTGTCTTCTCCTCTCTTCCTATACCCTTCTGTCTTCTCCTCTCTCTGTATGCCCAAAATTTTTCTCTTCACTCTGGATACCCTTCTGTCTTCTCTTCTCTCCAGATGCCCTTCTGTTCTCTCGTCTCACTGGAAGCCATTCTGTCCTCTCCTCTCTCTGGATGCCCTTCTGTCTTCTCCTCTCTCGAGATGCCCTTCAGTCCTCTTCTCTCTCTAGATGTCCATCAGTCTACTGCTCTCTCTGGATGGGCTTCTATTCTCTCCTCTTTCTGGATTCTCTCCTGTTCTCTCATCTCTATGGATGTGCTTCTGTACTTTCTTCTCTCGCGGTGTCCTTCTGTCCTCTCCTCTCTCTGTATGCCCTTCTGTCTTCTTTTTCTGGTTGCCCTTCTGTTCTATTCTCGCACTTGATGCCCTTAAGTTCTCTCCTCTCTCTGGATGTCCTTCTTTTCTTTCTTCTCTCTTGAAGGCCATTCTGTCCTCTCCTCTCTCTGGATGCACTTCTGTCTTATCCTATCTCCCAAGGTCTTTCTTTCTTCTCCTCCTTCTGGATACCTTGTGTTCGCTGCTCTCTCTATATACCCTTCTGTCCTCTATTCTCTCTGGATGCCCTTATGTTCTCTCTTCTCTCTGGATGTTCTTCTGTCTTTTCCTCTCTCTGGATACCGTTCTATTCTCTACTCTCCCAGGATGCCCTTCTCTGTTCTCTGCTCTCTGTATGCCCTTAAGTTCTGCCCTCTCTGTGGAAGTGTTTCTGTCTTTTCCTCTCTCTGGATGGCTTTCTGTTCTCTCCTCTCTCTGGATGCACTTCTGACCTCTCCTCCCCATGGAGGTCCTTCTTCACTCTCCTATCTCTGGATTCCCTTCTGTCCACTCCTCTCTCTGGATGCCCTTCTGCCCTCTCCTCTCTCTGGATGCCCTTCTGTTCTCTCCTCTCTCTGAATTCCCTTTTTGCCTTATCCTCTCTCTGGATGACTTTCTCTTCTCTCCTCTCTCTAGATGCCCTTCTGTCCTCTATTCTCTCTGGATGCCTCTCTGTTCTCTCGACTCACTGGATGCCTTTCTGTGCTCTCCTCTCTCTGGAAGCTCTTCTCTCCTTTCCTCTCTCTGGATGCCCTCCTGTCTTCTCCTCTCTCACTATGCCCTTCTGTCTTCTCCTTTCTCTGGATTCCCTTTTGTCTTCTCTTCTCTCGGGATGCCCTTCAGTCTTCTTCTCTCTCTGGATGTCCTTCACTCTTCTGCTCTCTCTGGATGGGCTTCTGTTTGCTCCTCTTTCTGGGTTCTCTCCTGTTCTCTGATCTCTCTGGATTCACTTATGTTCTCTCATCTCTCTGGATGCCCTTCTGTCTTCTCTTCTCTCTGGATGCCATTATGTTCTCTCCTATCTCTGGATGCTCTTCTGACTTCTTCTCTCTCCAGATCCCCTTCAGTCCTCTTCTCTCTCTGGATGCCCTCCAGTCTTCTGCTCTATATGGATGGGCTTCTGTTCTCTCCTCTTTCTGGTTCTCTAATGTTCTCTCATCTCTCTGGATGTGTGTCTGTTCTCTTTTCTCCCTGTATGCCCTTTTGTTCTCTTCTCTCTCTGAATTCCCTTCTGTCTTCTCCTCTTTCTGGATGACTTTCTGTTCTCTCCTCTTCTGGATGCCCTTCTGTTCTCCTCTCTCTCCATATGCACATCTCTCTTCTCCTCTCTCTTGATGCCCTTCTGTTCTACTCTCTCTCTTGATGCCCTTCTGTTCTCTCCTCTCTCTGGATGCCCTTCTTTTCTCTCTTCCCTCTTGAAGGCCATTCTGTCCTCTAATCTCTCTGGATGCACTTCTGACTTATCCTATCTCCCAAGGCCTTTCTTTCTTCTCTTCTTTCTGGATACCCTTGTGTTCTCTGCTCTCTCTACATGCCCTTCTGTCCTCTATTCTCTCTGGATGCCCTTATGTTCTCTCCTCCCTCTGTATGTTCTTCTGTCTTCTCTGCTCTCTGGATGTCCTTAAGTTCTCCCCTCTCTGTGGAAGTGTTTCTGTCTTTTCCTCTCTCTGGATGGCTTTCTGTTCTCTCCTCTCTCTGGATGCACTTCTGATTTCTCCTCTCTCTGGATGCCCTTCTGTCCACTCCTCTCTCTGGATGCCCTTCTGTCCTCTCCTCAATCTGGATTCCCTTTTTGCCTTCTCCTCTCGCTGGATGACTTTCTCTTCTCTCCTCTCTCTAGATGCTCTTCGTTCCTCTATTCTCTCTGGATGCCTCTCTGTTCTCTCATCTCATTGGATGCCCTTCTGTGATCTCCTCTCTCTCGATGCTCTTCTCTCCTTTCCTCTCTCTGGATGCCCTTCTGTCTTCTCCTCTCTCACTATGTTCTTCTGTCTTCTCCTCTCTCTGGATGCCCAACAATTTTCTCCTCATACTGGATACCCTTCTGTCTTCTCCTCTCACCAGATGCCCTTCTGTTCTCTTGTCTCACTGGATGCCATTCTGTCCTCTCCTCTCTCTGGATGCCCTTCTGTCTTTTCCTTTCTCTGGATGCCCTTCTGTTCTCTTCTCTCTCTGGTTGCCCTTTTGTCCTCTCCTCTGTAGGGATACCCTTCTGTTCTCTCCTCTCTCTTGATGCCCTTCTGTTCTCTACTCTCTCTGGATGCCCTTTTGTCCTCATCTCTCTCTGGATGCCCTTTTGTTCTCTCCTCTCTCTGGATTCCCTTCTGTCTTCTCCTCTTTCTGGATGCTCTTCTGTTCTATCCTCTTTCTTAATGCCCTTCTGTTCTCTTCTCTATCCGTATGCACTTCTCTCTTCTCTTCTCTCTTGATGCCCTTCTGTTCTCTCCTCTCTCAGGATGCCCTTCTGTTTTCTCCTCTCTCTGGAGGCACTTCTGTCATCTCCTCTCTCTGGATGCCCTTCTGTCTTCTCCTCTCTCCCTATGCACTTCTGTTCTCTTGTCTCTCCGTCTTCCCTTCTGTCTTCTCCTCTATCTGGATGCCCTTTTGCTCTTTCCTCTCTCGGGATGCCCTTCTGTGCTCTCCTCTCTCCAGATGCCCTACTGTCTTCTCATCTCTCTGGATTCCCTTCTGCTCTCTCCTCTCTCTGGATGTCCTTATGTTCTCTCCTCTCTCTGGATGTTCTTTTGTCTTCTCCGTTCTCTGGATACTGTTCTATTCTCTACTCTCCCTGGATGCCCTTCTCTTTTCTATGCTCTCTGAATGCCCTTCTGTTCTCTTCTCTCTGTGGATATGTTTCTGTCTTCTCCTCTCTCTGGATGCCCTTCTCTTCTCTCCTCTCACTGGTTGCCCTTCGGACCTCTACTCTCCATGGATCCCTTTCTATCTGCTTCTCTCTCTTGATGGCTTTCTGTTCTTTCCTCTCGCTGGATCCATTCTGTCCTCTCCTTTCTATGGATGCCCTTCTTCACTATCCTCTCTCTGGATGCCCTTCTGACCATTCCAATCCGTAGATGTTTATCTGTCTTCTCCTCTGTCTTGATGTCTTTCTGTTCTCTCCTCTTTTTGGATCTATTCTGGCCTCTCCTCTCTCTGGATACCCTTATGTCCTCTCTTCTCCCTGGATCCCCTTCTGTCCTCTTTTCTTTCTGGATGCCCTTTTGTTCTCTCCTCTCTCTGGATTCCCTGTTTGTCTTCTCGTCTCACTAGATGCCCTTCTCTTCTCTCTTCTCTCTAGATGCCCTTCTGTCCTCTATTCTCTCTGGATGCCTCTCTGTCCCCTCTTCTCTCTGTATGGCCTTCTGTCTTCTCCTCTCTCCCTATGCCCTTCTGTTTTCTAATCTCTAATGATGCCCTTCTGGCTCCTCCTCTCTCTACATGACCGATAATTTTCTCCTCACTCTGGATATCCTTCTGTCTTCTCTTCTCTCTAGATGCACTTCAGTTTTCTCCTCTCACTGGATGCCATTCTGTCCTCTCCTCTCTCTGGATGCCCTTCTGTCTTCTCTCTCCGGATCCTTTTCAGTCCTCTTCTCTCTCTGAATATCCCTCAGTCTTCTGCTCTCTCTGGATAAGCTACTGTTCTCTTCTCTTTCTGGATTATCTAATGTTCTATCATCTCTCTGAATATGCTTCTGTTCTCTCTTCTCTCGGGATGTCCTTATGTCTTCTCCTCTCCGTGAATGCCCTTAAGTCTTCTCCTTTCCTTGGATGCCCTTCTGTTCTATCCTCTCTCTGGATGCCCTTTTTTTCCTCTCCTCTCTATGGATACCCTTCTGTTCTCTCCTCTCTCTTGATTCCCTTCTATTCTCTCATCTCTCTGGATGCCTTTTGTCCTCTTCTCTCTCTATATATATGCCCTTCTGCTCTCTCCTCTCTCTGGATGCCCTTCTATTCTCTCTTCTCCCGGATTTCTTATTTATCTCTTCTTGTATCTCGATGCCCTTCTGTCATCTTCTCTCTCTGGATGACCTTCTGTCTTCTCCTCTCTTCCAATGCCCTTATGTTCTCTCCTCTCTCCGAATGCCCTTCTCTTCGTTCCTCTCTCTGGATTCGCTTCTGTCTTCTCCTTCTCTGAATGCCCTTCTTTTCTCTCCTCTTTCTTGGTGGCCTTCTGTTGTCTCCTCTCTCTGGATGCCCTTCTGTCTTCTCCTCTCTCTAAATGTCTTTCTGTTTTCTCCTCTCTCCAGATGCCCTTCAGTCCTCTTCTCTCTCTGGATGTCCTTCAGTCTTCTGTTCTCTCTGGATGGACTTCTGTTCGCTCCTCTTTCTGGGTTCTCTCCTGTTCTCTCATCTCTTTGGATGCGCTTCTGTTTTCTCTTCTATCTGGATGCCCTTCTGTCTTCTCTGCTCTCTGGATTCCATTATGTTCTCTCCTCTCTGTGAATGCGTTTTTGTCTTCTCCTCTCTCTGGATATCCTTCTGTTCTCTCCTCTCTCTGGATGCCCTTCTGACCTCTCCTCTCCATGGATGCCCTTCTGATCTCTACTCGCTTTGGATGCCATTCTGTTCTCTCCTCTATCTAGATGCCCTTCTGTTTTCTCCTCTCTCTGGATGGCTTTCTGTTCTCTATTTTCTCTGGATCCCTTCTGTCTCTCCTCTAACTGGATGCCCTTCTTCACTCTCCTCTCCCTGGATGCCCTTCTGTTCTCTCATCTCTCTAGATGCCCTTCTCTTCACTCCTCTCTCTAGTTGCCCTTCTGTCCTCAATTCTCTCTGGATGCCTTTCTGTTCTATCGTCTCTCTGGATGCCCTTCTTTCCTCTTCTCTCTCTGGATGCCCTTCTGATCTCTCCTCTCTCTGGATGCCCTTCTGTCTTCTCTCTCCCTATGCCCTTCTGTCTTCTCCTCTCTCTATATGCCCTACAATTTTCTCCTCACTCTGGATACCCTTCTGTCTTCTCCTCTCACAAGATGCCCTTCTGTTCTCTTGTCTCACTGGATGCCATTCTGTCCACTCCTCTCTCTGGATGCCCTTCTGTCTTCTCCTCTCTCCGGATGCCCGTCAGTCTTCTTATCTCTCTAGATGTCAGTCAGTCTTCTGCTCTCTGTGGATGGGATTATATTCTCTCCTATTTCTGGATTCTCTCCTGTTCTCTCATCTCTCTGGATGTGCTTCTGTACTTTCTTCTCTCGTGATGTCCTTCTGTCCTCTCCTCTCTCTGGATGCCCTTCTGTCTTCTCCTTTCTTTGGTTGCCCTTCTGTTCTATTCTCTCTCTTGATACCCTTCTGTTCTCTCTTCTCTCTGGATGCCCGTCTTTTCCCTTTTCTCTCTTGAATGCCATTCTGTCCTCTCCTCTCTCTGGATGCACTTCTGTCTTATCCTATCTCCTGAGGCCTTTCTTTCTTCTCCTCTTTCTGCTCTCTCATCTCTCTGGATGCCCATCAGTCCTCTTTTCTCCCGGTATGGGCTTCTGTCTTCTCCTCTCTCTGGATGCCCTTCTGCTTTCTCCTCTCTCTGAATGCCCTTCTGTCTTCCCCTCTCTCTGGATTCACTTCTGTTCTCTCCTTTCTCTGGATACCCTTCTGTCCTCTCCTCTCTCTGGATGCCCTTCTGTTCTCTCCTTTCTCTGGATGCCCTTCTGTCGTCTCCTCTTTCTGGATGCCCTTCTGCTTCCTCCTCTCTTTGGATGGCCTTCTGTTCTCTTCTCTCTGGATGCCCTTCTGTGCTCACCTCTCTCGGATGCACTTCTGGTCTCTCCTCTCTATGGATGCCCTTCTGTCCTCTCCTCTCTCTTGGTGTTCTTCTGTCTTCTCGTCTCTCTGGATGCCCTTCTGTCCTATCCTCTCTCTGGATCCCTTCTGTCCTCTAATCTCTCTGGTTGCCTTTCTGTTCTATTCTGTCTATGCATGCTCTCCTGTACTCTCATCACTCTGGATTCACTTCTGTTCTCTCCTCTATCCAGATGACCTTCTTTCTTCTCCTCCCCCTGGATGGCCTTCTGTTCTCTTTTCTGTGGATGCCTTTATGTCTTCCCTATCTCTGGATGCCCTTCTATCTTCTCCTCTTTCTGGATGCCCTTCTTTTCTCTGCTTTCTCTAGATGCCCTTCTGTCCACTCCTCTCTATGGATGCCCTTCTGTTCTCTTTTCTCCCTGGATGCCCTTCTTTCCTTTCCCCTCTCTGGATGCCTGTCTGTCCTCTTCTCCATCTGGATGCCTTCTCTCTTCTCCTCTCTCCGGATGCTTTTCTGTTCTCTCCTCTCTCTGGAAGCCCTTCTGTTTTCTCCTCTTCCTGGATGCCCTTCAATTCTCTCCTCATCCTGGATACCCTTCTGTCTTCTCCTGTCTCTATATGCCCTTCTATCCTCTTCTTTCTCTAAATGTCCTTTAGTCTTCTGCTCTCTCTGGATGCCCTTCTCTTCTCTCCTCTTTTTGGATTCTCTTCTGTTCTCAACTCTCTCGGGATGCCCTTCTGTCCTCTCCTCTCGCTGGATGCCCTTCTGCGTTTTCCTCCTGCTGGATGCCATTCTATTTTCTCATCTCCAGTATGCCTTTCTGTCTTCTGCTCTTTCTAGATTCTCTACTGTTATCTTTTCTCTATATGCCCTTCTGTTCGTTCCTCTCTCCGGATGCCCTTCTGTCCTCTCCTCTCTATGGATGCCCTTCTGTTTTCTCCTCACTTGGGATGCCTTTCTGTTCTCTGCTCTATCAGTATGACATTCTGTACTCTTTTTCTTGATGCCCTTCTGTCTTGTCCACTCTCTGGATACACATCTGTTCTCTCATCTCCCCGGATGCCCTTCTTTCTTCTCCTCTCTCTGAATGCCCTTCTGTTCTCTTTTTTCTTTGGATTCCCTTCTGTCTTCTCATTTCTCTGAATGCCTTCTGTCTTCTCCTCTTTCTATATGCCCTCCTATCCTCTTCTTTCTCTAAATGTCCTTTAGTCTTCTGCTCTCTCTGGATACCCTTTTCTTCTCTCCTCTTTCTGGATTCTTTTCTGTTCTCTCTTCTCTCTGGACACCCTTCTGTTCTCAACTTTCTCGGGACGCCCTTCTCTCCTCTCCTCTCCCCGGATGCACTTCTGCGTTCTCCTCCCCCTGGATGCCATTCTATTTTCTCATCTCTAGTATGCCCTTCTATCTTCTGCTCTTTCTAGATTCTCTACTATTATCTTCTCCCTATATGCCCTTCTATTCATTCCTCTCTCCGGATACCCTTCTGTCCTCTCCTATCTATGGATGCCCTTCTGTTTTGTCCTCACTTGGGATGCCTTTCTGTTCTCTGCTTTATCAGTATGACATTCTGTCCTCTTTTTCTTGATGCCCTTCTGTCTTGTCCACTCTCCAGATACACATCTGTTCTCTCTTCTCCCCGGATGCCCTTCTTTCTTCATCTCTCTCTGAATGCCCTTCTGTTCTCTCTTTTCTTTGGATTCCCTTCTGTCTTCTCCTTTCTCTGAATGCCCTTCTGCTCTCTCCTCTCTCTGAATGCCCTTCTGTTCTCTCCTCTCTCTGCATGCCCTTCTGTCCTCTCCTCATTCTGAATGCCCTTCTGCTCTCTCATCTCTCTGGATGCCCATCTGTCCTCTCCTCTCCCTATATGCGCTTCTGTCTTCTCCTTTCTCTGGATGCCCTTCTGTGCTCTCCTCTCTCTGGATGCCCTTCTGTTCTCTACTCTCCCTGGATGCCCTTCTGACTTTTCCTCACTTCGAATGCCTTTCTGTTCTCTCCTCTCTTTGGATACACTTCTGTCTTCTCATTCTCCGGATTCCCTTCTGTTCTCTCCTCTTTCTGGATGCGCTTCTGTTCTCTCCTCTCTCCAGATGCCATATGTCTTCTCCTCTCTCTGGATGCCCTTCTGTTCTCTCTTCTCTTTGGATTCCCTTCTGTCTTCTCCTCTCTCTGGATGCCCTTCTGCTTTTTCCTCTCTCTGAATTCTCTTCTGTACACTCCTCACTCTGGATGCCCTTCTGTTCTCTCTTTTTTCTGGATGCCATTGTGTTCTCTCCTCTCACTGGATGCCCTTCTGCATTCTCCTTTTTCTGGATGCCCTTCTGTTCACTTCTCTCCCTGGAAGCCCACATGTCTTCCCCCCTCTCCAGATGCCCTTCTGTCCACATCTCTCTCTGAATGCCCTTCTTTTCTCTCCTATCTCTGGATTCCCTTTTTGTCTTCTCCTCTCTCTCGATGCCCTTCTCTTCTCGCCTCTCTATAGATGCCCTTCTGTCCTCTATTCTCTATTTATACCCTTCTGTACACTCCTCTCTCTGGATGCTCTTCTGTTCTCTTCTCTTTCTGGATGCCTTTTTGTCCACTCCTCTCTCTGGATGCCCTTCTGTCTTCTCCTCTCTCTGGATGCCATTCTGTCCTCTCCTCTCTATGGATGCCTTTCATTTCTCTCCTCTTTCCGGATACCCTTCTGTTCTCTCTTGTCTATGGATGCCCGTCTGTTTTATCCTCTATCTGGATTCCCTTCTGTTCTCTCCTCTCTCTCAATGCTTTTCTGTTCTACCCTCTCTGTAGATGCCATTATGTCCTCTCTTCTATCTGGATGCCATTCTGTTCTCTACTATCTATTGATGCCCTTCTGTCTTCTCCTCTTTCTGGATGCCCTTGTATTCTCTGACCTCTCTAAGTGCCTTCTGTCCTTTCCTCTCTCTGGTTGCCCTTCTGTTCACTTCTCTCCCTGGATGCCTTTCTGTTCGCTCCTCTCTCTGTATGCCCTTCTTTACTCTCCTCTCTCTGGATCCCCTTCTGTCTTCTCCTCTCTCTGGATGCCCTTCTGTTCTCTCCTCTCTCCGGATGACTTCCTTTCCTCTCCTCTCCCTGGATGACCTTCTGTCTTCTCCTCTTTTTGTATGCTTTTCTGTTCTCTTCTCTCTGGATGCCCTTCTGGTCTCAACTCTCTCTGGATGCCCTTCTGTCTTCTCAACTCTTTGGATGCACTTCCCTTCTCTCCTCTCTCTGGATGCCCTTCTGTTCTCTGCTCCCTCTGGATGCTGTGCTGTCCTGTTTTCTTTCTGGATTTCCTTCTGTCCTCTCCTCTCTGGATGTTCTTCTGTCCTCTCCTCTCTCTGGATGCCTTTTGTCCTCTAATCTCTCTGGTTTTTTTTCTGTATTCTTCTCTCATGGAAGCTCTCCTGAAATCTCATCTTTTTGGATGCCCTTCTGTTCTCTGCTCTCTCTGGATGACATTCTGTCTACTCCTCTCTCTGAATGTCCTTCGGGATTTACCTTTCTTTGGATGCTCTTCTGTTTTCTTCTCTCTGTATGCCCTTCTGTTCTCTCCTCTCTCTGGGTGCCTTTCTCTCATTTCGTCTCTCTGGATGCCCTTCTGTCCTCTCCTCTCTCTGGATGCCCTTCTCTCCTCTCCTCTCTCTGGATCCCTTCTGTCCTCTAATCACTCTGGTTGCCTTTCTGTTCTCTTCTCTCTATGGATGCTCTCCTTTACTCTCATCACTCTGGATGCCCTTCTGTTCTCTCCTCTCTCTGGATGACCTTCTGTCTTCTCCTCTCTCTGAATACACTTCGGTCTTCTCCTCTCTCAGGAGGATTTTCTTTCCTCTCCTCTCTCCCGATGCCCTTCTGGTCTCTCCTCTCTACCAATGCCCTTCTGTCTTCTCCTCTTTCTGGATGCCCTTGTGTTCTCTGCTCTCTCTAGGTGCCCTTCTGTCCTCTCCTGTCTCTGGATGCCCATCTGTTCACTTTCTCCCTGGATGTTCTTTTTTCCCTCTTCTCTCTGGATGCCCTTCTGTCGTTTTCTCTCTCTGGGTGCCCTTCTTTTTTCTCCTATCTCTGGATTCCCTTTTTGTCTTCTCCTCCTCTGGATGCCCTTTCTTTCTCTCCTCTCTCATGATGCCCTTCTGTCCTCTATTCTCTCTGTATGCCCTTCTGTTCTCTTGTCTCTCCAGATGTCCATGTTTTCTCTCCTCTCTCTAGATGCCCTTCTATCTTCTCCTCTGTCTGGATGGTTTTCTGTTCTCTACACTCTCTCGAAACCTTCTGCACTCTACTCTCTCTGGATGCCCTTCTGTCCTCTCCTCTCACTAGATGCCACTCTGTCTTCTCCTCTCTCTGGATGCCCTTCTGTCTTCTCCTCTCTCCCTATGCCCTTCTGTTCTCTCGACTCCCCAGATGCACACCAGTCTTCTCCTCTCTCTTGATGCCCTTCTGTTTCTCCACTCTCGATTCCCTTAAATCCTCTCTTCTCTCTGGATGCCTTTCTGTCGTCTCCTCTCTCTGGATGCCCTTCTGTCTTATCCTTTCTCTGGATCCCATTCTGTTCCCTCCTCTCTCTAGATCCTCTTCTGTCCTCTCATCTCACTTGATGCCCTTCTGTTCTCTCCTCTTTCTGGATGCCCTTCTGTTCTTTCCTATTTCTGGATGCCCTTCTGTTCTCTTCGCACTCCGTATGCCCTTCAGCCTTCTCCTCACTCTGGATGGCTTTCTGTTCTATCCTCTCTCTGGATGCCCCTCTGTAGTCTCCTCTTTTTGGATATACTTCTGCTCTCTTTTATCTCTGGATGCCCATATGTCCTCTCCTCTCTCTGAATACCCTTCTGTCTTCTCCTCTCTCTGGATGCCTTTCTGTTCTCTCCTCTCTCTCGATTCCCTCTTTGTCTTCTCCGCTCTCTGGATACCCTTCTGTTCTCTCCTCTCTCTAGATGCCCTTCTGTACTCTATTCTCTCTTCTCTCTGGATGCCCTTCTGTCGTCTCCTCTCTCTGGATGCCCTTCTGTCTTCTCCTTTCTCCCAATGCCCTTCTATCCTCTCCTATATACCAATGCCCTTCTGTCTTCTCCTCTTTTTGGATGCTCTTGTGTTCTCTGCTCTCTCTAGATGCCCTTCTGTCCTTTCCTCTCTTTGGATGCCCTTCTGTTCACTTAGTTCCCTGGATGCCCTTCTGTTCTCTCCTCTCTCTAGATTCTCTTCTGTCCTCTAATCTCAATTGATGCCCTTCTGTTCTCTTCTCTCTCTGGATTATCTTTTGTTCTCTCATCTCTCTGGATGCCCTTGTGTCTTCTCTCTCTGGATGCCCTTCTGCCTTCTCTTCTCTATGGATGCCCTTCTGTCCTCTCCTCTCTTTGGATGCCCTTCTGTTCTCTCCTCTTTCTGGATACCATTCTGTTCTCTCCTCTCTCCAGATTCTCTTTTGTTTGTTTTCTCCTCTCTTCTGATGCTCTTCTGTTCTCTCTTCTCTGTGGATGCCCTTCTGTATTCTCCTCACTCTGGATGTCCTTCTGTTGTCTCCTTTCTCTGGATGCCTTTCTGTCCTCTCCCCTTTCCGAATGCCCTTCTGTTCTCTCCTCTTTCTGGATAACATTCTGTTCTCTCCTCTCTCCAGATTCTCTTTTGCCTTCTTTTCACTCTGAATGGCTTTCTGTTCTCTTCTCTCCTAGATGCTCTTCTGTCATCTATTATCTCTGGATGCCCTCAGTTCTTTCGTCTCCCCAGATGCCCTCCTGTCCTCTCCTCTCTCTGGATTCCTCTCAATCCTCTCTTCTCTCTAGATGCATGTCTGTCTTCTCCTTTCTCCTGATGCCCTTCTCTACACTCCTCTCTCTGGATGCCCTTCTGTCTTCTCCTCTTTCTGGATGCCCTTTTGACTTCTACTCTCTCTAGATGCCCTTCTGTTCTCTTCTGTTTCTGTATGCCATTCTGTTCTCTCCATTCTCCGGATGCCCTTCTGGCTTCTCCTCTCTCTAGATGCCCTTCTGTTCTCTCCTCTCTCCGGATGCCCTTTTGTCTTTTCCTCTCTCTGGATGCCCTTCTGCTCTCTCATTTCTCGCTGGATTCCCTTCTGTTCTCGCCTCTCTTTGAATACCCTTTTGTCTTCTCCTATTTTTGGAGGCCCTTATGCTCTCTCCTCTCTTGATGCCCTTCTGTTCTCTCCTCTCTCTCTCTGGATTCCCTTCTATCATCTCCTCTTTCTACATACACTTTTGTTCTCTCCTCTCTCTGGGTGCCCTGCTGTTCTCTCCTCTCTCTACTTGCCCTTCTGTCTTTTCCTCTTTCTGTTTACCCTTCTGCTCTCTTTCTGGATGCCCTTCTGTTCTCTCCTCTCTCCGGATGCCCTTCTGTGCTCTCCTCACTCGTGATGCCTTTCTGTCCTCTCCCCTCTCGGGATGCCCTTCTGTCTTCTCCTCTCTCCCTATGCCCTTCTGTTCTCTCATCTCTCCCGATACCATTCTGTCTTCTCCTCTCTCTGGATGCCTGACAATTTTCAACTCACTCTGAATACCCTTCTATTTCTCCTCTCTCTAGATACCCTTCTGTTTTCTCCTCTCACTGGATGCAATTCTGTCCTCTCTTCTCTCTGGATGCCCTTCTGTCTTCTCTCTCTGAATGCCCTTCGGTCTTCTCCTATCTCTGGATGAACTTCTTTCCGCTCCTTTCTCCCTATGCCATTCTGTTCTCTCCTCTCTACTGATTCCCTTCTGTCTTCTCCTCTTCCTGAATGCCCTTGTATTCTCTGCTCTCTCTTGGTGCCCTTCTGTCATCTCCCCTCTCCGGATGCCATTCTGTTCTCTCCTCTCTCTGGATGCCCATCTGTTCACTCTTATCTCCAGTTGCCCTTCTGTCTTGTCCTCTCTTTGGATGCCCTTTTGTCCTCTACTCTTTCTGGATGCCTTTGCCCTCTTCTCTCTCTTGATACCCTTCTGTTCTCTACTCTTTCTGGATGCCATTCTGTTCTGTCCTGTCTCTGGATGTCCTTGTGTCCTGTTCTCTCTCTGCATGACCTTCTGTACACTCCTCTCTCTGGATGCTCTTCTGTTCTCTTCTCTTACCGGTTACCCTTTTGTCCACTCCTCTCTCTGGATGCCCTTCTGTCTTTTCCTCTCTCTATATGCCCTTCTGTTCTCTCCTCTCTCTGGATGCCCTTCTGTTCTCTCCTCACTCCGGATGCCTTTCTTTCCTCTCCTCTCTCTGGATGCCCTTAGGTCTTCTCCTGTCTTTGGATGCCTTTCTGTCTTCTCCACTCTCTGGATGCACTTCTCTTCTCTACTCTCTCTAAAGTCCTTCTGTCCTCTCCTCTCTCTAGATGCCCTTCTGTCCTCTCCTCTCTCTGGATCCCGTCTATCATCTAATCTCTCTGGTTGCCTTTCTGTTCTCTTCTGTGGATGCTCCTCTTTATGGATGCCCTTGGGTTCTCTGATCTCTCTAGGTGCCATTCTGTACTCTCCTCTCTCTAGATGCCCTTCTGTCCTCTAGTCTCTCTATATGCCCTTCTGTTCCTTCGTCTCTCTGGATGCCCTTCTGTGCTCTCATCACTCTGGATGCCCTTCTGTTCTCTCCTGTCTCTGGATGACCTTCTGTCTTCTCCTCTCTCTGAATGCCCTTTGGTCTTCTCCTCTCTCTGAATGCAGTTTGGTCTTCTCCTCACTCTGGAGGAACTTTTTTCCTCTCCTATCTCCCGATGCCCTTCTGGTCTCTCCTCTCTAACTATGCCCTTCTGTCTTCTCCTCTTTTTAGATGCCCTTGTGTTCTCTGCTCTCTCTAGGTGCCCTTCTTTCCTCTCCACTCTCTGGATGCCCTTCTGTTCACTTTCTCCCTGGATGCCCTTGTGTCCTCTCCCCTCTGCAGATGCCGTTCTGTCCTCTTCTCTCTCTGGATGACCTTCTTTTCTCTGTTCTCTCTGGATTCCCTTCTCTCCTTTTCTCTCTCTGGACGCCCTTCTTTTCTCTCCTATCTCTGGATTCCCTTTTTGTCTTCTCCTCTCTCTGGATGCCCTTCTCTTTTCTCCTATACCTAGATGCCCTTCTGTCCTCTATTCTTTCTTTATGCGCTTCTGTTCTCTCCTTTCTTTGGATGCCCTTCTGTGCTCTCCTCTCTCTGGATGCCCTTCTGTCTTCTCTTCTCTTCTCTCTGGCTGCCTGACACTTTTCTCCTCACTCTGTATACCCTTCTGTCTTCTCCTCTTTCTGCATGCTCTTCAGTCCTCTTCTCTCTCAGTATGTCCTTCAGTCTTCTGCTCTGTCTGGATGGGCTTCTGTTGTCTCCTCTTCTGGATTCTCTCCTGGTCTATCATCTCTCTGGATGCCTTCTGTTCTCTTTTTTCTCTGAATGCACTTCTGACTTCTCTCTCTGGAAGCCCCTCTGTTCTCTCCTCTGCCTGGATGCCATTCTGTCTCCTCTTCTCTCTGAATGCCCTTCTGTACACTCCTCTCTTTGGATGCCCTTCTGTATTCTCCTCTCTCTGGGTGCCCTTCTGTTCTCTCCTCTCTCTAGATTCTCTTCTGTCCTCTCATGTTTTTGGATGCCCTTCTGTTCTCTACTCTCTCTGGATGATCTTCATTTCTCTACAGATTCCCTTCGGTGTTCTCCTCTTTCTGGATGCCCTTGTGTTTTCTAATCTCTATAGGTGCCCTTCTGTCCTCTCCCTTCTGTGGATGCGCTTCTGTTCACTTTCTTCCTGGTTGCCCTTGTGTCCTCTCCCCTATCCAGATGCCCTTCTGTCCTCTCCTCTCTCTGGATGCCCTTCTGTCCTCTCCTCTCTCTGGATGCCCTTCTGTTAGCTCCTCTATCCGGATGCCTTTATTTCCTCTCTTTTATCTGGATGCCCTTCTGCTCTCTTCTCTCTGGATGCTCTTTGGGATTCCCGTCACTCTGGATGCCCTTCTGTCTTCTCCTCTTTCTGGATACACTTCTGTTCTCTCCTCTCTCTGGATGCCCTTTTGTCCTTTCCTCTCTCTGGATGCCCTTCTGTCCCCTCCTCTCTCTGGATGCCCTTATGTCTTCTCCTCTCTCTGGATGCCCTTCTGTCCTCTGTTTTCACTGGATCCCTTCTCTCCTCTAATCTCTCAGGTTGCCTTTCTCTTCTCTCTATGGAAGATCTCCTGTAGTCTCATCATTCTGGATGCCCTTCTGTTCTCTGCTCTCTCTGTATGACCTTCAGTATATTCCTCTTTCTTAATGCCCTTCAGTCTTCTCCTCTCTTTGGATTCCCTTCTGTTCTCTTCTCTCTGGATGCCCTTCTGTGTTCACCTCTCTCTTGATGTCCTTCTGTCTTCTCCTCTCTCTGGATGCACCTCTGTTCTCTCCTCTCTCTGGATGCCCTTCTGTCCTCTCCTCTCTCTGGATGCCCTTCTGTCCTCTCCTCTCTCTGGATGCCCTTCTGTCCTCTCCTCTCTCTCTGGATGCCTTTCTGTCCTCTCTTCCCTCAGGATGCCCTTCTGTCTTCTCCTCTCTCTGGATGCCCTTCTGTCTTCTTCTCTCTCTGGATGCCCTTCTGTCCACTACTCTCTTTGGATGCCTTTCTGTTCTCTCCACTCTCCGGATGCCCTTCTGTTCTCCCCTCTCTTTGGATGCCTTCCTGTTCTCTCCTCTCTCCGGATGCTCTTCTGTTCTCTCCTCTCTTTGTGTCCCTTTCAGTTCTCTCCTCTCTACAGATGCCCGTCTGTCCTCTCCTCTTTTTGGATCCTTTCTGTTCTCTGCTCTTTCTTGATGCTCTTCTGTTCTACCCTCTGTGAATGCCCTTCTATCCTCTCCTCTACCTGGATGCCATTTTGTTCTCTCCTCTTTTGGGATGCCCTTCTGTTCTCTCCTCACTCCGGATGCCCTTCTGTCTTCTCCTCTCTTTGGATGCCCTTCTGCCCTCTGCTCTCTCTAGATTCTTTTCTGTTCTCTCCTCTCTCTGGATTTTCTTCTGTCTTCTCCTTTCTCTGGATGCCCTTCTGTTCTCTCCTCGCTATGGATGCCCTTCTGTTCTCTTCTCTCCCTGAATGCCCTTCTGTCCTCTCCTGTCTCAGGATGCCCGTCGGTCCTCTTCTCCATCTGGATGCCTTCTCTCTTCTCCTATTTCCGGATGTTCTCTGTTCTCTCCTCTCTCTGGGCGCCCTTCTGTTTTCTCCTCTTTATGGATGCCCTTCTGTTCTCTCCTCTATCTGTATGCCCTGTTTTACTATCCTCTCTTTGGATGCATTTTTGTTCTCTTCTCTCTCTGTATGCTCTTCTGTTCTCTCCTCTCTCTGAATCCCTTCTGTCCTCTAATCTCTCTGGTTGCCTATCTGTTCTATTCTCTCTATGGAACTCTCCTGTAATCTCATCACTCTGGATGCCCTTCTGTTCTCTGCTCTCTCTGGATGACCTTCTGTCTACTCCTCTCTCTGAATGCCCTTCGGTGTTCTCCTCTCTTTGCATTCCCATCTGTTCTCATCTCTCTGTATACCCTTCTGTCCTCTCCTCTTTTTGGATGCCCTTCTGTTCTTTTCTCTCTGTATGCCCTTCTTGGCTACGTCTCTCTGGATGCCCTTCTCTTTTCTCCTCTCTCTTGATGCCCTTCTGTCCTCTATTCTCTATTTATGCCCTTCGGTTCTCTCGACTCTTGGGATGCCCTTCTATGCTCTTCTGTCTCTGGATGCCATTCTGTCCACTCCTCTCTCTGGATACCTTCTGTCATCTAATCTCTCTGGTTGCCTTTCTGTTCTCTTCTCTCTATGGATGCTCTCCTGTACTCTCATCACTCTGGATGCCATTCTGTTCTCTTCTCTCTATGGGTGATCTTTTCTCTTCTCCTCTCTCTGACTGTCCTTCGGTGTTCTCCTCTCTCTGGACGTACTTCTTTCCTCTCCTATCACCCGATGCCCTTCTGGTCTCTCCTCTCTACAGATGCCCTTCTGTCTTCTCCTCTTTCTGGATTCAATTGTGTTCTCTGATCTCTCTAGCTGCCCTTCTGTCCTCTCTCCTCTGTGGATGCGCTTCTGTTCACTTTCTTCTTGGTTGCTCTTGTGTCCTCTCCTCTCTCGGGATGCCTTTTATTTCTTTCTTCTCTCTGGATTCCCTTCTGTCCTTTCTCTCTCTAGATGCCCTTCTTTCCCCTCCTATCTCTGTATTTCCTTTTTGTATTCTCGTCTCTCTGGATGCCCTTCTCTTTTCTCCTCTTTCTAGATTCATTTCTGTTCTCTATTCTCTCTTTATGCCCTTCTGTTCTCTCATCTCTTTGGATGCCATTCTGTGCTCTCCTCTCTCTGTATGCCCTTCTGTCCTCTCCTCTCTCTGGATGTTCTTTTTGTCTTCTCCTCTCTCTGGATGCCTGACAATTTTCTCCTCACTCTGGATACCCTTTTGTCTTCTGTTCTCATCGCATGCTGTTCAGTCCTCTTTTCTCTCAGTATGTCGTTTACTCTTCTGCTCTGTCTGGATGGGCTTCTGTTCTCTCCTCTTCTGGATTCTCTCCTGGTCTATCATCGCTCTGGATGCCCTTCTGGTCTCTTTTTTCTCTGAATGTACTTCTGTCTTCTCTCTCTGGAAGCCCATCTGTTCTCTCCTCTGTCTGGATGCCCTTCTGTCTTCTCTTCTCTCTGAATGCCCTTCTGTCCTCTCCTCTTTTTGGATGCCCTTCTGTTTTCTCCTCTCTCTGGATGCCCTTCTGTTCTCTCATCTCTCTAGATTCTCTTCTGTCCTCTTATCTCTCTGGATGCCCTTCTGTTCTCTTCTCTCTCTGGATGATTTTCTTTTCTATCATCTCTCTGGATGCCCTTCTGTTATCTCCTCTCTGTTGATGATATTCTGTTCTCTCATCTCTCTAATTGGCCTTGTGTCCTCTACTCTCCCTGGATACTCTTCTGTTCTCTCATCTCTTTTGATGCCCTTGTGCCCTCTCTTCTCTCTGGGTGTCCTTCTGTCCTCTCTTCTCTCCAGATGACCTTCTGTCTTCTCCTCTGTCTGGATGCCTTTTTGTCTTCTCCTCACTCTGGATGCCCTTTTGTCTTCTCCTCTCTCTGTATGCCCTTCTGTACTCTCCTCCCTCTGGACGCCCTTGTGTCCTCTTCTCTCTCTGGATGCCCTTCTTTCCTCTTTTCTCTATGGATGCCTGTTGGTTATCTCTTCTCTCTGAATGCCCTTCTGTACTATCCTCTCTTTGGATGCCTTTCTTTTCTATCCTCACTCCAGATGCCCTTCTGTTGTCTCCTCTCTTTGGAAGCCTTTCTGTTCTCTCATCTCTCCAGATTCCCTTCTGTTCTCTCCTGTCTCTCGATTCTCTTCTGTTCTACACTCTCTGTGAATGGCCTTCTGTCCTCTCCACTACCTGGATGCCATTTAGTTCTCTCCTCTCTCTGTATGCCCTTCTTTACTATCCTCTTTTTGGTTGCCATTTTGTTGTCTCCTCTTTCTGGGTGCCCTTCTGTTCTCTCCTCTCTCTGTTTGTCCTTCTTTACTATCCTCTCTTTTGTTGCCTTTCTGTCTTCTCCTCTCTCTGCATGCCCTTCTGTTCTCTCCTATCTGCGGATACCCTTCTGTTTTCTCCTCTCTCTGGATGCCCTTCTGTTCTCTTCTATCTGCGGATGCCCTTCTGTTTTCTCCTCTCTCTGGATGCTCTTCTGTCCACACCTCTCTTTGGATGCCCTTCTCCACTCTCCTCTCACTTGATGCTCTTCTGTTCTACCCTCTCTGTGAATGCCCTTCTGTCCTCTCCTTTACATGGATGCCATTTTGTTCTCTACCCTTTCTGGATGCCCTTCTGTTCTCTCCTCTCTCTGTACGCCATTCTTTACTATCCTCTTTTTGTTTTCCATTTTGTTGTCTCCTCTTTCTGGATGCCCTTCTGTTCTCTCCTCTCTCTGTATACCCTTCTTTACTATCCTCCCTGTCGTTGCCTTTCTGTCTTCTCCTCTCTCTGGATGCCCTTCTGTTCTCTCCTATCTGCGGATGCCCTTCTGTCCTCTCCTCTCTCTGGATGCCCTTCCTTCCTTTCCTGTCTCTGGATCCCTTCTGTCCTCTAATCTCTCTGTTTACCTTTCTGTTCTCTTCTCTCTATGGAAGCTCTCATGTAGTTTCATCTCTCTGGATGCCCTTCTGTCTTCTCTTCTCTATGGATGCCCTTCTGTTCTCTCCTCTCTCCAGATGCCCTTCTGTCTTCTCCATTCCCTGGATGCCCTTCTGTACTCTCCTCTATTTGGATGCCCTTCTGTCCTCTCCTCCCTCTGGATAACCTTTTGTTCTTTCCTCTCTCTGTATGACCTTCTGTTCTCTCCTCTCTCTGGATGCCCTTGTGTCCTCTTCTCTGTCTGAATGCCCTTTTTTCCTCTCTTCTCTATGGATGCTCGTTTGTCTTCTCTTCTCTCTGAATGCCCTTCTGTATTCTCCTTTCTTTGGATGCCCTTCTGTCCTGTTATCTCTCTGAATGCCCTTCTTTTCTCTTCTCTCTCTAGATTCTTTTCTGTTCTCTCATCTCTCTAGATGCCCTTCTGTGCTCTCCTCTCTGTCAATGATCTTTTGTTCTCTCATCTCTCTAATTGGCAATGTGTCCTCTACTCTCTCTGGATGATCTTCTGTTCTCTCATCTCTCTAATTGACCTTTTGTCCTCTCTTTCTGGATGCTCTTCTGTTCTCTCATCTCTCTTGTTGCCCTTGTGTCCTCTCTTCTCTCTGGATGTCCTTCTGTCCTCTCTTCTCTCTTGATGCCTTTCTGTCTTCTCCTCTCTCTGGATGCCCTTCTGTCTTCTCCTCTCTCTGGATGGCCTTCTGTCTTCTCCTCTTTCCCTATGCCCTTCTGTTCTCTCGACTCTCCCAATGCCCGTCAGTCTTCCTCTCTCTCTTTGGATGCCCTTCTGTTCTCTCCTCTCACTTGATGCCATTCTATCCTCTCCTCTCTGTGGATGCTCTTCTGTCTTCTCCTCTCTTCGTATGCCTTTCGGTGCTCTTCTCTCTCTGGATTTCCATCAGTCTTCTGCTCTCTCTGGATGGGCTGCTGCTCTCTCCGCTTTCTGGATGTCTCTCCTCTCTCTGGATGCCCTTTTGTCCTCTCCTCTCTCTGAATACCCTTCTGTTCTTTCATCTATCTATATGCCCACTGTTCTCTCCTCCCTATGGATGCCCTTGTGTCCTCTTCTCTCTCTGGATGCCCTTCTTATCTCTCTTCTCTATGGATGCCCATCTGTCTTCTCTTCTCTCTGAATGCCCTTCTGTACTCTCCTCTCTTAGGATCCACTACTGTCCTGTTATCTCTCTGGATGCCCTTCTTTTTTCTCCTCTCTCTAGATTCTCTTCTGTTCTCTCATCTCTCTGGATGTCCTTCTGTTCTCTCCTCTCTGTCAATGATCTTCTGTTCTTTTATCTCTCTAATTGGCCTTGTGTCCTCTACTCTTTATGGATGCTCTTCTGCACACTCATCACTCTCGATGCCCTTGTGTCCTTTCTTCTCTCTGGATTTCCTTCTGTCCTCTCTTCTCACTGGGTGCCCTTCTGTCTTCTCTTCTCTCTGGATGGCTTTCTGTTCTCTCCTCTCTGCGGATGCCCTTCTGTTCTCTCAACTCTCTGGATGCCCTTCTTTTATCTCCTCTCTTTTAATGCCCTTTTGTCTTCTCCTCTTTTTGGAGGCCCTTATGCTCGCTCCTCTCTCTTGATGCCCTTCTTCTCTTCTCCTCTCTGTGGATTCCGTTCTGTCGTCTCCTCTTTCTAGATGCACTTTTGTTTTCTCCTCTCCCTGGATGCCCTGCTGTTCTCTCCTCTCTCCGGATGCCCTTCTGTCTTCTCCTCTCTCTGGTTACCCTTCTGTTCTCTCCTCTTTCTGGATGCCCTTCTGTTCTCTCCTCTCTCCGGATGCCCTTCTGTCTTCTCCTCTCTCTGGATACCCTTCTGTTCACTTTTCTCTCCGGATGCCATTTGTCTTCTCCTATCTTTGGATGCCCTTTTGTATTCTAGTCTCTCTGGATGCCCTTTTGTCCTCTACTCTCACTTGATACCCCTGTGTTCTCCTCTTTCTGAATGCCCATCTGTTCTCTTGTCTCTCTGTATGCCATTCTTTACTCTCCTATCTCTGGATGCCCTTCTGTCTTCTCCTCTCTCTAGATTCCCTTCTGGTCTCTCCTCTCTCTGGATGCCTTTCTTTCCTATCCTCTTTCTGGATGCACTTCTGTATTGTTCCCTTTTTGGATGCCCTCCTGTTCTCTTCTCTCTGGATGCCCTTCTGGGCTCACCTCTGTCTGGATGCCCTCCTGTCCTCTCCTATCTCTGGATGCTCTTTTTTCCTCTCCTCTCTCTGGATGCCCTTCTGTCCTCTCCTCACTTTGGATGCCTTTCTGTTCTCTCCTCTCTGCAGAAGCCCTTCTGTTCTCTCCTCTCTCTGGTTGCTCTTCTGTTGTCTCCTCTCTCCAGATGCCCTTCTGTCCTTTCCTCTCTCTGGATCCCTTTTGTCCTCGAATCTCTTTGTTTACTTTTCTGTTCTCTTCTCTCTATTGAAGCTCTCCTGTAGTCTCATCTCTCTGGATACCCTTCTGTTCTCTGCTCTCTCTGAATGCCCTTCGATCTTCTCCTCTCTTTGGATGCCCTTCTGTTCTCTCCTCTCACTGGATGCCATTCTGTACTCTCCTCTCTCTGGATGCCCATCTGTCTTCTCCTCACTCTGGATGCCCTTCTGCTCTCTCCTCTCTCTGTATGCCCATCTGTTCTCTCCTCTCTCCAGATGCCTTTTGTCTTCTCCATTCCCTGGATGCCCTTCTGTACTGTCCTCTCTTTGGATGCCCTTCTGTCCTCTTCTCTCTCTGGATGCCCATCTTTTTTCTCCTCTCTCTCGATTCTCTTCTGTTCTCCCATCTCTCTGGATGCCCATCTGTTCTCTCCTCTCTGTTGATGATTTTCTGTACTCTCATCTCTCTAATTGGCCTTGTGTCCTCTACTCTTTCTGGATGCTCTTCTGTTCTATCATCTCTCTTGATGCCCTTGTGTCCACTCTTCTCTCTGGTTGTCCTTCTGTACTCTCTTCTCTCTTGGTGCCCTTCTGTCTTCTTCTCTTTCTGGATGCCCTTTTGTTCTCTGCTCTCTCTACATGCCCTTCTGTCCTCTCCTCTCTCTGGATATCTTTTTGTCTTTTCCTCTCTCTGGATGCCCTTTTGTCCTCTCCTCTCTTTGATACCCTTCTGTTCTCTCCTCTTTCTGGATGCCTTTCTGTTCTCTCCTGTCTCTGCATGTCCTTGTGTCCTCTTCTCTCTCTCTGGATGCCCTTCAGTACTCTCCTCTCTCTGGATGCCCTTCTGTTCTCTTCTCTTTTTGGTTATTCTTCTGTCCACTCCCATCTCTGGATGCCCTATTGTCTTTTACTCTCTCTAGATGGCCTTCTGTTCTCTCCTCTCTCTGGATTCCATTTTGTCTTCTCCTCTCTCTGGATGCCTTTCTGTTCTCTCCTCTTCCTATATGAGATTCTGTTCTCTCCATTCTCCGGATTCCCTTCTGTCTTCTCCTGTCTCTATATGCCCTTCTGTTCTCTTTTCTCTCTGGATGCCCTTTTGTCTTTTCCTCTCTCTGGATGCCCTTATGCTCTCTCTTCTCTCTGGATGCCCTTCTTTTATCTCCTCTCTTTTAATGCCCTTTTGTCTTCTCCTATTTTTGGAGGCCCTTATGCTCGCTCCTCTCTCTTGATGCCATTCTGTTCTCTCCTCTCTCTCTGGTTCCCCTTCTGTTCTCTCCTCTTTCTGGATGCCCTTCTGTTCTCTCCTCTCTCTGGATGCCCTTCTGTTCACTTTTCTTTCCGGATGCCCTCTGTCTTTTCCTATCTTTGGATGCCCTTTTGTATTCTACTCTCTCTGGATGCTCTTTTGTCCTCTCCTCTCTCTTGATACCCTTCTGTTCTGTCCTCTTTCTGGATGCCATTCTGTACTCTCCTCTCTTGGGATGTCCTTGTGTCCTCTTTTCTCTCTTGATGACCTTCTGTACTCTCCTCTCTCTAAATGCCCTTCTCTTCTATTCTCTTTCAGGTTACCCTTCTGTCCACTCCTCTTCATGGATGCCCTTCTGTCTTTTCCTCTCTCTATATGTCCTTCTGTTCTCTCCTCTCTCTGGATTTCCTTTTGTTTTCTCCTCTCTCTGGATGCCCTTCTGTTCTCTGCTCTTTCTGTATGCCCCTCTGTTCTCTCCATTCTCCGGATGCACTTCTGTCTTCTCCTCTCTATAGATGCCTTTCTGTTCTCTCCTCTCTCTGGATGCCCTTTTGTCTTTTCCTCTCTCTGGATGTCCTTCTACTCTCTACTCTCTTTGGATGCCCTTCTGTTTTCTCCACTCTCTGGATGCACTTCTGCTCTGTCCTCACTCCAGATGCCTTTTTTTCCTCTCCTCTCTCTGGATGCCCTTAGGTCTTCTCCTGTCTTTGGATGCCCTTCTGTCTTCTTCACTCTCTGGATGCACTTCTGTTCTCTCCTCTCTCTAAAGTCCTTCTGTCCTCTCCTCTCCCTGGATGCCCTTCTGTCCTCTCCTCTCTCTTGATGCCCTTCTGTCCTCTCCTCTCTCTGGATCCCATCTATCATCTAATCTCTCTGGTTGCCTTTCTGTTCTCTTCTCTCTATGGATGCTCTCCTGTACTCTCATCTCTCTGGATGCCCTTCTTTGATCTCCTCTCTTTGGATGAACTTCTGTCTTCTCCTCTACTGAAAGATCTTCGGTCTTCTCCTCTCTCTGAATAAACCTCATTCCTCTCCTTCCTCCCGATGACATTCTGTTCTCTCCTCTCTACCGATGCCCTTCTTTCTTCTCCTCTTTATGGATGCGCTTGTGTTCTCTGATCTCTGTAGGTCCCCTTCTGTACTCTCCTCTCTCTAGATGTCCTTCTGTCCTCTATTCTCTTTATATGCCCTTCTGTTCTTTCGTCTCTCCGGATGCCCTACTGTGCTTTCCTCACTCTGGATGCCCTACTGTCCTACCCTCTTTCTGGATGCCCTTCTGTCTTCTCCTCTCTCCCTATGCCCTTCTGTTCTCTCATCTCTCCCGATACCATTCTGTCTTCTCCTCTCTCTGGATGCCTGACAATTTTCAACTCACTCTGGAAACCCTTCTGTCTTCTCCTATCTCAAGATGCTCTTCTATTCTCTCCTCTCACTGTATTCAATTCTGTCCTCTCTTCTCTCTGGATGCCTTTTTGTCTTCTCCTCTCTCTGAATGCCCTTCGGTTTTCTCCTCTCTCTGGATGAACTTTTTTCTACTCCATTCTCCCGATGCCCTTGTGTCTTCTCCTCTTTCTGGATGCCCTTGTATTCTCTGCTCTCTCTAGGTGCCCTTCTGTCCTCTCCCCGCTCCGGATGCCCTTCTGTTCTCTCCTCTCTCTGGATGCCCTTCTGTTCTCTCCTCTCTCCAGATGCCCTTCTGTCTTCTCCTCTCTTTGGATGGAATTTTGTCCTCTACTCTCTCTGGATGCTCTTTTGTCCTCTCCTCTCTCTTGATACCCTTCTGTTCTCTCCTCTTTCTGGATGCCATTCTGTTCTCTCCTCTCTCTGGATTTCCTTGTGTCCTCTTCTCTCTCTGGATTCCCTTTTGTCTTCTCCTCTCTCTGGATGCCCTTCTGTTCTCTCCTCTTTCTGTATGCCCTTCTGTTCTCTTCATTCTCAGGATGCACTTCTGTATTCTCCTCTCTCTAGATGCCATTCTGTTCTTTCCTCTCTCCTGATGCCCTTTTGTCTTTTCCTCTCTCTGAATGGCCTTCTGCTCTCTCCTTTCTTTGGATGCCCTTTGTTTTCTCCTCTCTCTGGATGCCCTTCTGATCTCTCCTCACTCTGGATGCCTTTCTTTCCTCTCCTCTCTCTGGATGCAATTAGGTCTTCTCCTCTCTCTGGATGCCCTTCTGTCTACTCCACTCTCTGGATGCACTTCTGTTTTCTCCTCTCTCTAAAGTCTTTCTGTCCTCTCCTCTCTCTGGATGCCCTTCTGTCCTCTCCTCTTTCTGGATCCCTTCTATCATCTAATCTCTCTGGTTGCCTTTCTGTTCTCTTCTCTCTATGGATGCTCTCCTGTACTCTCATCTCTCTGGATGCCCTTCTTTGATCTCGTCTCTCTGGATGACCTTCTGTCTTCTCCTCTACTGAATGATCTTCGGTCTTCTCCTCTCTCTGAATAAACCTCATTCCTCTCCTTTCTCCTGATGACATTCCGTTCTCTCCTCTCTACCGATGTCCTTCTGTCTTCTCCTCTTTATGGAAGCCCTTGTATTCTCTGATCTCTCTAAGTGCCCTTTTGTACTCTGCTCTCTCTTGATGCCCTTCTGTCTTCTATTCTCTCTATATGCCCTTCTGTTCTTTCGTCTCTCCTGATGCCCTTCTGTGCTCTCCTCACGCTGGATGCTCTACTGTCTTCCCCCCCTCTCTGGATGACCTTCTGTCTTCTCCTCTCTCCCTATGCCCTTCTTTTCTCTCGTCACTCCCGATACCATTCTATCTTCTTCTCTCTCTGGATGCCTGACAATTTTCAACTCACTCTGGATAACGTTCTGTCTTCTCCTCTCTCTAGATGCCCCTCTGTTCTCTCCTCTCACTGGATGCAATTCTGTCCTCTCTTCTCTCTGGATGCTCTTCTGTCTTCTCCTCTCTCTCTGAACGCCCTTCGATCTTCTCCTCTTTCTGGATGAACTTCTTTCCGCTCCTTTCTCCTGATGCCCTTCTGTTCTCTCCTCTCTACTGATGCCCTTCTGTCTTCTCCTCTTTCTGGATGCCCTTGTATTCTCTGCTCTCTCTAGGTACCCTTCTGCCCTCTCACCTCTCCGGATTCCCTTCTGTTCTCTCCTCTCTCTGGATGCCCTAGTGTTCTCTCCTCTCTCTGGATTCCCTTCTGTCCTTTCCTCTCTGTGGATGCCCTTCTGTCTTCTCCTCTCTCCCTATGCCTTTTTGTTCTCTCGTCTTTCCAGATAATCTTCTGTCTTCTCCTCTCTCTGGATGCCTGACAATTTTCTCCTCACTCTGGATACCCTTCTGTCTTCTCCTCTCTTTAGATACCCTTCTGTTATCTAATCTCACTGGATGCAATTCTGTCCTCTCCTCTCTCTGGATGTCCTTCTCTCTTCTCCTTTCTCCTGAAGCCCTTCAGTCCTCTTCTCTCTCAGGATGTCCTTCAGTCTTCTGCTCTCTCTGTATGGGCTTCTGTTCTCGCCTCTTCTGTAATCTCTCCTGGTCTATCATCTCTCTGGATGCCCTTCTGTCCTCTCCTCTCTCTGGATGCCTTTCTGACGTTTCCTCTCTTTGGATCCCTTCTGTCCTCTAATATCTCTGTTTACCTTTCTGTTCTCTTCTCTCTATGGAAGCTCTCCTGTAGTCTCATCACTCTGGATGCCATTTTGTTCTCTGCTTTCTCTGGATGACCTTCTGTCTACTCCTCTCTCTGAATGCCTTTTGGTCTTCTCCTCTCTTTTGTTTCCCTTCTGTTCTCTCTCTGGAGGCCCTTCTTTGCTCACCTCTCTCTGGATGTCCTTCTGTCTTCTGTTATCTCTGGATGCACTTCTGTTCTCTCCTCTCTCTATATGCCCTTCTGTCCTCTCCTCTCTGTGGATGCCTGTCTGTTCTCTCCACTCTCCGGATGCCCTTCTGTTCTCTGCTCTCTCTGGATGCCCTTCTCTCCTCTAATCCTTTTGGATGTTTTTCTGTTCTCTCCTCTCTCTCAATGATCTTCTGTTCTACCCTCTGTGTGAATGCCCTTCTGTCCTCTCCTCTACCTGGATGCCTTTTTTTCTCCCCTCTTTCTGGATGCCCTTCTGTTCTCTCCTCTCTCTGTATGCCCTTCTTTACTATCCTCTCTTTGGATGCCCTTCTGTCTTCTTTTCTCTCTGGATGCCCTTCTGTTCTCTCTTCTCTCCAGATGCCTACCTTTACTCTACTCTCTCTGGATGCACTTCTGTCTTCTCCTCTTTTTGGATGTCCTTCTGTTCTCTTCTTTTGGATGCCCTTCTGGACTCACAATTCTCTGGATGCCCTTCTATCTTCTCCTCTCTCTGAATGAACTTCTGTTCTTTCCTCTCTCTGGATGCCCTTCTGTTTTCTCCTCTCTCTGGATGCCCTTCTGTCCTCTCCTCTCTCTGGATGCCCTTCTGTCCTCTCCTCTCTCTGGATCCCTTCTGTCCTCTAATCTCTCTGGTTGCGTTTCTGTTTTCTTCTCTCTATGGAAGCTCTCCTGTAGTCTCATCACTGTGGATTCCCTTCTGTTCTCTGCTCTCTCTGGATGACCTTCTGTCTACTCTTCTCTCTCTGAATGCCCTTCGGTTTCTCCTCTATTTGGATTCCCTTCTGTTCTCTTCTCTCTGCATGCCTTTCTGTGTTCACCTCTCTCTGGATATCCTTCTGTCTTCTCCTTTCTCTGGATGCAGTTCTCTTCTCTCCTCTCTCTGGATGCCCTTCTGTGCTCTCCTCTCTCTGGATGCCCTTCTGTACTCTCCTCTCTCTGGATCCCTTCTGTCCTTTAATCTCTCTGATTGCCTTTCTGTTCTCTTCTCTCTATGGATGCTTTCCTGTACTATCATCACTCTGGATGCTTTTCGGTACTCTCCTCTCTGTGGATGACCTTCTGTCTTCTCCTCTCTCTGAATGCCCTTTGGACTTCTCTCTCTCTGGAGGAACTTCTTTCCTCTCCTATCTCCTGATGCCCTTCTGGGCTATCCTCTCTACCGATGCCCTTTGTCTTCCCCTCTTTCTGGATGCCCTTGTGTTCTCTGCTCTCTCTAGGTGCCCTTCTGTCCTCTTCACTCTCTGGATGCCCTTCTTTTCTCTGTTCTCTCTGGATTCCCTTCTGTCCTTTTCTCTCTCTCTCGGGATGCCCTTCTTTTCTCTCCTATCTCTGGATTCCCTTTTTGTCTTCTCCTCTCTCTGGATGCCCTACTCTTTTCTCCCCTCTCTAGATGCCCTTCTGTCCTCTTTTCTTTCTTTATGCCCTTCTGTTCTCTCGTCTCTTTGGATACTCTTCTTTGCTCTCCTCTCTTTGGATGCCCTTCTGTCCTCTCCTCTCTCTGGATGCCCTTCTGCCTTCTCCTGTCTCTGGGTGCCTGACTATTTTCCCCTCACTCTGTATACCCTTCTGTCTCCACCTCTCTCCACATGCCCTTCAGTCCTCTTCTCTCTCAGTATGTCCTTCTGTCTTCTGCTATGTCTGGATGGGCTTCTGTTCTCTCCTCTTCTGGATACTCTCCTGGTTTATCATCACTCTGGATGCCCTTCTGTTCTCTTTTTTCTCTGAATTGACTTCTATCTTCTCTTTCTGGAAGCCCCTCGGTTCTCTCCTCTGTCTGGATGCCCTTCTGTCTTCTCTTCTCTTGGAATGCCCTTCTGTACCCTCCTCTCTTTGGATGCCCTTCTGTATTCTCCTCTCTCTGGTTGCCCTTCTCTCCTCTCCTATCTTTGAATGTCTTTCTCTTCTCTCCTCCCTCCTCATGCCCTTCTTTTCTCTCCTCTCTATGGATGTCCTTCTTCCCTCTCCTCTTTTTGGATACCCTTCTGTTCTCTCCTGTCTCTAGATGTTCTTCTGTTCTACCCTCTCTGTGAATTCCCTTCTGACCTCTCCTCTACCTGGATGGCATTTTGTTCTCTCCTCTTTCTAGATGCCCTTCTGTTCTCTCCTCTCCCTGTATGAACTTCTTTACTTTCCGCTCGTTGGATGCCCTTCTGTCTTCTCCTCTCTCTGTATGCCCTTCTGTTATCTCCTCTATCCAGATGCCTTTATTTCCTCTCCTCTCTCTGGATGCCCTTCTGTTCTCTTCTCTCTGGATGCTTTTCTGGGCTCCCGTCACTCTGGATGCCCTTTTGTCCTTTCCTCTCTTTGGATGCCCTTCTGTCCTCTCCTCTCTTTGGATGCCCTTATGTCCTCTCCTCACTCTGGATGCCCTTTTGTCCTCTCCTCTCTCTGGATCCCTTCTGTCCTCTAATCTCTCAGGTTGCCTTTCTGTTCTCTTCTCTCTATGGAAGCTCTCCTGTAGTCTCATCACTCTGGATGCCCTTCTGTTCTCTGCTCTCTCTGGATGACCTTCAGTCTACTCCTCTCTCTGAATGCCCTTCGGTCTTCTCCTCTCTTTGGATTCCCTTCTGTTCTCTTCTCTCTGGATGCCCTTCTGTGCTGACCTCTCTCTTGATGTCCGTCTGTCTTCTCCTCTCTTTGGATCCACTTCTGTTCTCACCTCTCTCTTGATGTCCTTCTGTCTTCTCCTCTCTCTGGATGCCCTTCTGTCCTCTCCTCTCTCTGGATGCCCTTCTGTCCTTTCTTCTCTCTGGATGCCCTTCTGTCCTCTCCTCTCTCTGGATGCCCTTCTGTCCTCTCTTCCCTCAGGATTCCCTTCTGTCTTCTCCTCTCTCTGGATGCCCATCTGTCTTCTTCTCTCTCTGGATGCCCTTCTGTCCACTACTCTCTTTGGATGCCTTTCTATTCTCTCCTCTCTCCGGATGCCCTTCTGTTCTCTCCTCTCTCTGGATGCCGGTCTGTCCTTTCCTCTTTTTGGATCCCTTCTGTTCTCTCCTCTCTCTCAATGCTCTTCTGTTCTACCCTCTCTGTGAATGCCTTTCTATCCTCTCCTCTACCTGGATGCCATTTTGTTCTCTCCTCTTTTTGGATGCCCTTCTGTTCTCTCCTCACTCCGGATGCCTTTCTGTCTTCTCCACTCTTTGGATGCCATTCTGCTCTCTCCTATCTCTGGATTCTTTTCTGTTCTCTCCTCTCTCTGGATTCCCTTTTGTCTTCTCCTCTCTCTGGATGCCCTTCTGTTCTCTCCTCTCTATGGGTGCCCTTCTGTTCTCTTCTCTCCCTGAATGCCCTTCTGTCCTCTCCTCTCTCAGGATGCCCTGTCGGTCCTCTTCTCCATCTGGATGCCTTCTCTCTTCTCCTATTTCTGGATGCCCTATATTCTCTCCTCTCTCTGGATGCCCTTATGTTTTCTCCTCTTTATAGATGCCCTTCTGTTCTCTCCTCTCTCTGTATGCCCTGTTTTACTATCCTCTCTTTGGATGCCCTTCTGTCTTCTCCTCTCTCTGGATGCCCTTCAATGTTCTGTCCTCTCTCCGGATGCCTTTCTTTCCTCTCCTCTATCTCGATTCCCTTCTGTCTTCTCCTATCTCTGGATGATGTTCTGTCCTCTCCTCTCTCTGGATGCCCTTCTGTCCTCTCCTCTCTCTGGATGCCCTACTGTCCTCTCCTCTCTCTGAATGCTCTTCTGTCCTCTCCTCTCTCTGTTCCCTTTTGTACTCTAATCTCTCCAGTTTCCTTTTTGTTCTCTTCTCTCTATGGAAGCTCTCCTGTAGTCTCATCACTCTGGATGCCCATCTGTTCTCTGCTCTCTTTGGATGACCTTCTGTCTACTCCTCTCTCTGAATGCCCTTCGATTTTCTCCTCTCTTTGGATTCCCTTGTGATCTTTTCTCTCTGGATGCCCTTCTGTGCTCACCTCTCTCTGGATGTCCTTCTGTCGTCTTCTCTCTCTGGATGCACTTCTGTTCTCTCCTCTCTCTTGATTCCCTTCTTTCCTTTCCTCTCTCTGGATGCAATTCTGCCCTCTCTTCCCTCAGGATGCCCTTCTGTCTTCTCCTCTCTCTGGATGCCCTTCTGTCTTCTTCTCTCTCTGGATGCCCTTCTGTCCTCTCCTCTTCTTTAGATGCCTTTCTGTTCGCTCCTCTCTCTGGATGCCCTTCTGTTCTCTCCTCTCCCTGGATGCCCGTCTGTCCTCTCTTCTATTTGGATGCCCTTCTGTTCTCTCCTCTCTCTCGATTCTCTTCTGTTCTACACCCTCTGTGAATGTCCTTCTGTCCTCTCCTCTACCCGGATGCCATTTTGTTCTCTCCTGTTTCTGGATGCCCTTCTGTTCTCGCCTCTCTCTGTATGCCCTTCTTTACTATCTTCTCTTTGGTTGCCCTTCTGTCTTCTCCTCTCTCTAAATGCCTTTCTGTTCTCTCCTCTCTCTGGGTGCCCTTCTGTTCTCTCCTCTCTCTGGATGCCCGTCTGTCCTCTCTTCTATTTGGATGCCCTTCTGTTCTCTCCTCTCTCTCGATTCTCTTCTGTTCTACACTCTCTGTGAATGCCCTTCTGTCCTCTCCTCTACCCGGATGCCATTTTGTTCTCTCCTCACTCTGGATGCCCTTCTGTTCTCGCCTCTCTCTGTATGCCCTTCTTTACTATCTTCTCTTTGGTTGCCCATCTGTCTTCTCCTCTCTCTAAATGCCCTTCTGTTCTCTCCTCTCTCCTGATGCCTTTCTTTCCTCTCCTCTCTCTGGATGCCCTTCTGTCTTCTCCTCTTTTTGGATGCCCTTCTCTTCACTTCTCTCTGGATATCCTTCTTGGCTCACATCTCTCTGGATGCCATTCTGTCTTCTCCTCTCTCTGGATGCACTTCTGTTCTCTCCTCTCTCTGGATGCCCTTCTCTCCTCTCCTCTCTCTGGATGCCCTTCTTTCCTATTCTCTCTCTGGATGCGCTTCTGTTCTCTCCTCTCTCTGTATGCTCTTCTATCCTCTCCTCTCTCTGGATGCACTTCTGTTCTCTCCTCTTTCTGGATGCCCTTCTGTCCTCTCCTCTCTCTGGATGCCCTTCTTCCCTCTTCTCTTTCTGTATACCCTTCTGTCCTCTCCTCTTTTTGGATGCCTTTCTCTTTTCTCCTCTCTCTAAATGCCCTTCTGTCCTCTATTCTCTCTTTATGCCCTTCTGTTCTCTCATCTCTTTGGATGCCTTCTATGCTCTTCTGTCTCTGGATGCCCTTCTGTCCACTCCTCTCTCTGGATACCTTCTGTCCTCTAATCTCTCTGGTTGCCTTTCTGTTCTCTTCTCTCTATGGATGCTCTCCTGTACTCTCATCACTCTGGATGCCCTTCTGTTCTCTCCTCTCTCTGGATGCCCTTCTGTCCTCTCCTCTCTCTGGATGCCCTTCCATCTTCTCCTCTCTGGATGCCTGACAATTTTCTCCTCACTCTGTATACCCTTTTGTCTTCTGTTCTCTCCGCATGCCCTTCAGTCTTGTTCTCTCTCAGTTTGTCGTTCAGTCTTCTGCTCTGTCTGGATGGGCTTCTGTTCTCTCCTCTTCTGGATCGTCTCCTGGTCTATCATCTCTCTGGATCCCCTTCTGTTCTCTTTTTTCTCTGAATGCACTTCTGTCTTCTAACTCTGGATGCCCCTCTGTTCTCTCCTCTATCTGGATGCCCTTCTGTCTTCTCTCCTCACTGAATGCCCTTCTGTAATCTCCTCTGTTTGGATGCCCTCTTTTTTCTCCTCTCTCTGGATGCCGTTCTGTTTTCTCCTATCTCTAGATTCTCTTCTGTTCTCTCACCTCTCTGGATGCCCTTCTGTTCTCTTCTCTTTCTGGATGATCTTCTGTTCTCTCATCTCTCTAATTGGCCTTGTGTCCTCTACACTTTCTGGATGCTCTTCTGTTCTTTCATCTTTCTTGACGCCCTTGTGTCCTCTCTTCTCTCTGGATGTCCTTCTGTCCTCTCTTCTTTCTGGATGCCTTTCTGTCTTCTTCTCCCTCTGAATGCCCTTCTGTCTTCTCCTCTCTCTGGATGCCCTTCTGTACTCTCCTCCCTCTGGATGCCCTTGTGTCCTCTTCTCTCTCTGGATGCCCTTCTTTCATCTCTTCTCTTTGGATGCCCGTTTGTTATGTCTTCTCTCTGAATGCCCTTCTGTACTATCCTCTCTTTCGATGCCCTTCTGTTCTCTCCTCTCCCTGGATGCCATTCTTTACTCTCCTCTCTCTGGATGCCCTTCTGTCTGCTCCTCTCTTTGGATGTCCTTCTGTTCTCTCCCCTCTCTGTGAATGCCTTCTGTCCTGTCTTCTACCTGGATGCCATTTTGTTCTTTCCTTTTTCTGGATGCCCTTCTGTTCTCTCCTCTCTCTGTATGTCATTCTTTACTCTCTTCTCTCTGGATGCCCTTTTGTCTTCTCCTCTCTATGGATGCCCTTCAGTCATCTCCTCTCTCCCTATGCCCTTCTGTTCTCTCGACTCTCCCAATGCCCTTCAGTCTTCTCCTCTCTCTGTATGCCTGAAAATTTTCTCCTCACTCTGGATACCCTTCTGTCTTATCCTCTCTCTAGATGCCCTTCTGTTCTCTACTCTCACTTGATTCCATTCTGTCCTCTCTCTCCTCTCTGGATGCCCTTCTGTCTTCTCCTCTCTTGGATGCCCTTCGGTCCTCTTCTCTCTCTGGATTTCCTTCAGTCTTCTGCTCTCTCTGGATGGGCTGCTGTTCTCTCCTCTTTCTGGATGTCTCTCCTCTCTCTGGATGCCCTTTTGTCCTCTCCTCTCTCTGGATACCCTTCTGTTCTTTCCTCTCTCTGTATGCCCTTCTGTTCTCTCCTCCTTATGGATGCCCTTGTGTCCTCTTCTCTCTCTGGATTGCCCTTCTTTTCTCTCTTCTCTATGGATGCCCATCTGTCTTCTCTTCTCTCTGAATGCCCTTCTGTACTCTCCTCTCCTTGGATGCCCTTCTGTCCTGTTATCTCTCTGGATGCCCTTCTTTTCGCTCCTCTCTCTAGATTCTCTTCTGTTCTCTCATCTCTCTGGATGTCCTTCTGTTCTCTCCTCTCTGTCGATGATCTTCTGTTCTCTCATCTCTCTAATTGGCCTTGTGTCCTCTACTCTTTCTTGATGCTCTTCTGTTCTCTCATCTCTCTCGATGCCCTTGTGTCCTTTCTTCTCTCTGGATGTCCTTCTGTCCTCTCTTATCACTGGGTGCCCTTCTGTCTTCTCCTCTCTCTGGATGCCATTCTGCCTTCTCCTCTCACTGGATACCCTTCTGTCCACTCCTCTCTTTGGATGCCTTTCTGTTCTCTCCTCTCTGCGGATGCCCTTCTGTTCTCTCCACTTCTGGATGCCCTTCTGTCCACTCCTCTCTTTGGATGCCCTTCTGTTCCCTCCTCTCTCTCGATGCTCTTCTGTTCTACCCTCTCTGTGAATGCCCTTCTGTTCTTTCCTCTACCTGGATGCATTTTGTTCTCTCCTCTTTCTGGATGCCCTTCTGTTCTCTCTTCTCTCTGTATGCCATTCTTTACTCTCCTCTCTCTGGATACCCTTCGGTCTTCTCCTCTCTCTGGATTCCCTTCTGGTCTCTGCTCTCTCTGGATGGCTTTCTTTCCTATCTTCTCTCTGGATGCCCTTCTGTCTTCTTCTCTTTTTGGATGTCCTTCTGTTCTCTTCTTTCTGGATGCCCTTCTGGGCTCACCTCTGTCTAGATGCCCTTCTGTCCTCATCTATCTCTGGATGCCCTTCTGTACTCTCCTCTCTGCAGATGTCTTTCTGTACTCTCCTCTCTGCGGATGCCGTTCTGTTCTCTTCTCTCTCTGGATGCCCTTCTGTCCTCTCCTCTCTCTGGATGCCCTTCTGTCCTGTCCTCTCTCTGGATGCCTTTCTGTCCTCTCCTCTCTCATGGATGCCCTTCTGTCCTTTCCTCTCTCTGGATCCCTTTTGTCCTCTAATCTCTCTGTTTACCTTTCTGTTCTCTTCTCTCTATGGAAGCTCTCCTCTAGTCTCATCTCTCTGGATGCCCTTTCAGTTCTCTGCTCTCTCTGAATGCCCTTCGGTCTTCTCCTCTCTTTGGATGCCCTTCTGTTCTCTTCTCTCTGGATGCCCTTCTGTTCTCTCCTCTCATTGGATGCCTTTCTGTCCTCTCCTCTCTCTGGATGCCCATTTGTCTTCTCCTCTCTCTGGATGCCCTTCTACTCTCTCCTTTCTCTGGATGCCCTTCTGTTTTCTCCTTCTCCGGATGCCCTTCTTTCTTCTCCTTTCCCTGGATGCCCTTCTGTACTATCCTCTCTTTGGATTCCCTTCTGTCCTCTTCTCTCTCTGGATGCCCATCTATTCTCTCCTCTCTCTAGATACTTTTCTGTTCTCTCATCTCTCTGGATGCCCTTCTGTTCTCTCCTCTCTGTCAATGATCTTCTGTTCTCTCATCTCTATAATTGGCCTTGTGTCCTCTACTCTTTCTGGATGCCCTTCTGTTCTGTCATCTCTCTTGATGCCCTTGTGTCCTCTCTTCTCTCTGGATGTCCTTCTGTCCTCTCTTCTCTCTTGGTGCCCTTCTGTCTTCTCTCTCTGGATGACCTTCTGTCCTCTCCTCTCCCTGGATGCCCTTCTGTGCTCTCCTCTCCCTGGATGCCCTACTGTTGTCTCCTGTCTCTGGATGCTCATCTGTGTTCTCCGCTCTCCCTATTCCCTTCTGTTCTCTCGACACTCCAAATGCCCTTCAGTCTTCTCCTCCCTCTGGATGCCCTTGTGTCCTCTTCTCTCTCAGGATGCCCTTCTACTCTCTCCTCTATCTGGATGCCCTTCTTTCCATTCCTCTCTATGGATGACTTTCAGTCTTCTCCTCTCTTTGGATGTCCTCTGTTCTCTCCTCTCTCGGAATTCCTTTCTTCCCACTCCTCTCTCTGGATGCCCTTCTGTTCTCACCTCTCTCTGCATGCCCTTTTTGTCTTCTCCTCTCGCTGGATGCCCTTCTCTTCTATCCTCTCTCTAGATGCCCTTCTGTCCTCTATTCTCTCTGGATTCCTCTCTGTTCTCTCATCTCTCTGGAAGCCATTCTGTGCTCTTCTCTCTCTGGATGCCCTTCTGTTCTCTCCTCTCTCTGGATGCCCTTCTGTTCTATCTTCTCTCCAGATGCCCTTCTGTCTTCTCCTATCTCTGAATGCCCTTCTGTCCATTCCTCTCTATGGATGCCCTTCAGTCTTCTCCTCTCTTTGGATGTCATTTCTTCACTCCTCTCTTGGGATTCCCTTCTTCCTTCTCCTTTCTCTGGATGCCCTTCTGTTTTCTCCTCCCTCTGGATGCCCTTCTGTCCTCTCCTCTCTCTGGATGCCCTTCTGTCTTCTCCTCTCTTCCTATGCCCTTCTGTTTTCTCATCTCTTCGGCTTCCCTCCTGTCTTCTCCTCTCTCTGGATGTCCTTCTGGTACTCTCCTCTCTCTGGATGCTCCTCTGTTCTCTGCTCTCTCCAGATGACCTCCTGTTCTCTCCTCTCTCTGGATGCCCTTCTGTTCTCTCCTCTCTCTGCATTCCCTTTTTGTCTTCTCCTCTCGCTGGATGCCCTTCTCTTCTATCCTCTCTCTAGATGCCCTTCTGTCCTCTATTCTCTCTGGATTCATCTCTGTTCTCTCCTCTCTCTGGATGCCCTTCTGTGCTCTTCTCTCTCTAGATGCCCTTCTGTTCTCCTGTCTATGGATGCCCTTCGGTCCTCTTCTCTCTCTGGATTTCCTTCCGTCTTCTGCTCTCTCTGGATGGGCTGTTGTTCTCTCCTCTTTCTGGATATCTCCTCTCTCTGGATGCCCTTCTGTACTCTCCTCTCTGGATGTCTTTCTGTCCTTTCCTCCCTCTGGATCCCTTTTGTCCTCTAATCTCTCTGTTTACCTTTCTGTTCTCTCTATGGAAGCTCTTCTGTAGTCTCATCTCTCTGGATGCACTTCTGTTCTCTGCTCTCTCTGAATGCCCTTCGGTCTTCTTCTCTCTTTGGATGCCCTTCTGTAGTCTCCTCTCATTGGATGCCCTTCAGTCCTTCTCCTCTCTGTGGATGCCCATCTGCTCTCTCCTCTCTCTGGATGTTCTTCTGTTCTCTCCTCTCTCTGGATGCCCTTCTTTCTTCTCCTTTCCCTGGATGCAATTCTCTACTGTCCTCTCTTTGGATTGCCCTTCTGTCCTCTTCTCTCTCTGGATGCCCATCTTTTCTCTCCTCTCTCTAGATACTTTTCTATTCTCTCATCTCTCTGGATGCCCTTCTGTTCTCTCCTCTCTGTCAATGATCTTCTGTTCTCTCATCTCTATAATTTACCTTGTGTCCTATACACTTTCTGGATGCCCTTCTGTTCTGTCATCTCTCTTGATGCCCTTGTGTCTTCTCTTCTCTCTGGATGTCCTTCTGTCCTTTATTCTCTCTTGATGACCTTCTGTCTTCTCCTCTCTCTGGATGACCGTCTGTCTTCTCCTCTCTCTGGATGCCCTTCTGTTCTCTCCTCTCTCTAGAAGCCCTTCTGTTCTCTTCTCTATCTAGATGTTCTTCTGTCTTCTCCTCACTTCTGTATGCCCTTCTTTACTCTTTTCTCTGGATGCCCTTCTGTTCTCTCCTCTCTCTGGATGCCCTTCTGTCTTCTCCTCTCTCTTGATGCCGTTCTATCCTCTCCTAGCGCCGGATGCCCTTCTGTCTTCTCTCTCCAAATGCCCTTCTGTTCTCTTCTCTCTGTCTTCTCCTTCTCTGGATGCCCTTCTGTTCTCTCCTCTATCTAGATGCCCTTCTGTCTTCTCCTCTCTCTGTATGGCCTTCTTTATTCTTTTCTGTGGATGCCCTTCTGACCTCTCTTCTCTCTGGATGCCCTTCTTTTCTCTCTTCTCTCTGGAGGCCATTCTGTCAACTCCTCTCTCTGGAAGCCTTTCTGTCTTCTCCTATCTCCCGATGCCCTTCTGTCTTCTCCTCTTTCTGGATACCTTTCTGTTCTCTACTCTCTCTACATGCCCTTCTGTCCTCTATTCTCTCTGGATGCCCTTATGTTCTCTCGTATTCTCTGGATGTTCTTCTGTCTTCTGCACTCTCTGGATACCATTCTATTCTATACTCTCCCTGGATGCACTTCTGTCTTCTCTGCGCTCTGGATGCCCTTCTCTTCTCCCCTCTCTGTAGATGTGTTTTTGTATTCTCCGCTCTCTGAATGGCCTTCTGTTCTCGCCTCTCTCTGGATGCCCTTCTGTCCTCTCCTCTCTCTGGAAGGCTTTCTGTTCTCTCCTCTCTCTAGATCCCTTCTGTCCTCTACTCTTTCTGGATGCCCTTCTTCACAGTCCTCTCTCTGGATGCCCTTCTGTTCTCTTCTCTCTCTGGATGTCCTTCTGTCCTCTCCTCTCTCTGGATGCCCTTCTGTTCTCTCCTCTCTCTGAATTCCCGTTTTGTCTTCTCCTCTCGCTGGATGCCCTTCTCTTCTCTCCTCTCTCTAGATGCCCTTCTGTCCTCTCCTCTCTCTGGATACCCTTCTGTCCACTTCTCTCCTGGATGCCTTTCTGTCCTCTTCTTTCTCAGGATGCCTGTCTGTCCTCTTCTCCATCTGGATGCCTTCTCTCTTCTCCTCTTTCCAGATGCGCTTCTGTGATCTCCTCTCTCTGTATGCCCTTCTGTTCTCTCCTCCCTCTTGATGCACTTCTGTACTCTCCTCTCTCTGCATGCCCTTCTGTCTTCTTCTCTCTCTGGATGCCCTTCTCTTCTCTCCTCTCTCTGGATGCTCCTCTGTTCTCTCCTCTCTCCGGATGCCCTTCTGTTCTCCCCTTTTGCTGGATGCCCTTCTCTTCTATCCTCTCTCTAGATTCCCTTCTGTCCTCTATTCTCTCTGGATTCCTCTCTGTTCTCTCGTCTCTCTGGATGCCCTTCTGTGCTCTTCTCTCTCTGGATGCCCTTCTGTTCTCTCCTCTCTCTGGATGCCCTTCTGTTCTATCTTCTCTCCAGATGCCCTTCTCTCTTTTCCTCTCTCTGAATGCCCTTCTGTCCTCGCCAATCTATGGATGCTCTTCTGTCCTCTCATCTCTTTGGATGCCCTTCTCTCCTTTCCTCTCTCTGGATGCCCTTCTGTTCTCTCGTCTCTCTGGATTCCCTTTTTGTCTTCTCCTCTCACTGAATGCCCTTTTCTATTCTCCTCTCTCTAGATTCCCTTCTGTCCTATATTCTCTCGGGATGCCTCTCTGTTCTCTCATTTCTCTGAATGTCCTTCTGTGCTCTCTTCTCTCTGGATGCCCTTCTGTCCTCTACTCTCTCTGGATGCCCTTCTCTCTTCTCCTCTCTCCCTATGCCCTTTTGTTCTCTCGTTTCTCCCGATGCCATTCTGTCTTCTCCTGTCTTTGGATTCCCTACAATTTTCTCCCAACTCTGGATACCCTCTGTCTTCTCCTCTCTCTAGATGACCTTCTGTGTACTCCACTCTCCAAATGCCCTCCAGTCTTCTTCTCTCTCTGGATGTCCTTCAATCTTCTGCTCTCTCTGGATGGGCTTCTCTTCTCTCCTCTTTCTGGATTTTCTCCTGTTCTCTCATCTCTCTGGATGTGCTTCTGTTCTCTCCTCCGTGATGTCCTTCTGTCCTCTCTCTGGATGCCCTTTTGTCCTCTCCTCTCCCTGGATACCCTTCTGTTCTATCCTCTCTCTGGATGCCCTTCTGTTCCCTCCTCTCTCTGGATGCCCTTGTGTCCTCTTCTCTCTCTAGATGCCCTTTTGTTCTTTCCTCTCTCTGGATTCCCTTCTATTCTATACTCTCCCTGGATGCACTTCTGTCTTCTCTGTGCTCTTGATGCCCTTCTCTTCTCCCCTCCCTGTTGATGTGTTTCTGTCTTCTCCTTTCTCTGAATTCCCTTCTGTTCTCTCCTCTCTCTGGATGCCCTTCTGTCCTCTCCTCTCTCCTCTCTCTGGATGACCTTCTGTTTTCTTCTCTCCCTCGATGCCCTTCTGTCATCTCCTCTCTCAGGATGCCTGTTTGTCCTCTTCTCTATCTAGATTCCTTCTCTCTTCTCCTCTTTCTGGATGCCCTACTGTACTCCCCTCTCTCTGTAATCCCTCCTGTCTTCTCTCCTCTCTGGATTCCCTTCTATTCTCTCCTCTCTCTAGATGCCCTTCTGTTCTCTCTTCTATCTAGATGCCCTTCTGTCTTCTCCTCTCTCTGTATGGCCTTCTTTACTCTTTACTGTGGATGCCCTTCTGCCCTTTCCTCTCTCTGAATGCCCTTCTTTTCTCTCTTCTTTCTGGAGGCTATTCTGTCCTCTCCTCTCTCTGGATGCCCTTCTGTTTTCTCCTAAATCCTGATCCCCGTCTGTCTTCTCCTCTTTCTGGATACACTTCTGTTCTCTGCTCTCTATACATGCCCTCCTATTCTCTATTCTCTCTGGATGCCCTTATGTTCTCTACTCTCTCTGGATGTTCTTCTGTCTTCTCTGCTCTCTGGATACCGTTCTATTCTCTACTTTCCCTGGATTCCCTTCTGTATTCTCTGCTCTCTGGATGCGTGTCTGCTCTACCCTCTCTGTGGATGTGTTTCTGTCTTCTCCTCTCACTGGATGCCCTTGTTTTCTCTCCTCTCTCTGGATGCCCTTCTGTCTTATCCTGTCTCTCGATGCCCATCTGTCTTCCCCTCTTTCTGGATGCCCTTCTATTCTATGCTCTCTCTAGATGCCCTTCTGTACTCTCCTCTCTCTGGATGCCCTTCTGTCCTCTCCTCTCTCAGGATGACTGTCTGTCTTCTTCTCCATCTGGATGCCTTCTCTCTCCTCCTCTTTCAAAATGAACTTCTGTGCTCTCCTCTCTCTGGAAGCCCTTCTGTTTTCTTCTCTCTCTGGATGCCCTTCTGTGCTCTCCTCTCTCTGGATGCCCTTTTGTTCTCTCCACTCTCTACATGCCCTTCTGTCCTTTCATCTATCTGGATGCCCTTCTGTTCTTTCATCTCTCTATATGCCCTTCTGTCCTCTATTCTCTCTGGATGCCTTTCTGTTCTCTTGTCTCTCTGGATGCCCTTCTGTGCTCTCCTCTCTCTGGATGCCCTTCTGTCCTCTCCTCTCTCTGCATGCCCTGCTGTCTTCTTCTCTCTCTGGATGCCCTTCTCTCCTCTCCTCTCTCAGGATACCCTATTTTTCTCTCCTCTCTACATGAACTTCTGTCCTCTCATCTCTCTGGATGCCCTAATGTTCTCTTCTCTCTATGGATGTCCTTTTGTGTTCTCTGCGCTCTGGATGCCCTTCAGTTCTCTCCTCTCTGTGGATGCGATTCTGTCTTCTCCTCTCTCTGGATACCCTTCTGTTCTCTCCTCTCTCTAGATGCCCTTCTGTCTTTTCCTCCTCTCTCTGGATGGCTTTTTGTTTTCTCCTCTCTCTGGATCCCTTCTGTCTTCTCCTCTCTCTGGGTGCTCTTTTTCACTCTCCTATATCTGCATGCCCTTCTGTCCCCTCTTCTCTCTGTATGCCCATCTGTTCTCTCCTCTCTCTGTATTCCCTTTTTTTCTTCTCCTCTCGCTGGTGCCCTTCCCTTCTCTCCTCTCTCTAGATGTCTTTCTGTCCTCTATTCTCTCTGGATGCCTCTCTGTATTCTCATCTTTCTGGATGCCCTTCTGTGCTTCCCTCTCTCTGGATGCTTTTCTGTTCTCTCCTCTTTCTCTGGATGCCCTTCTGTCTTCTCTGCTCTCTGGATGCCCTTCTATTCTCCCATCTATATGGATATGTTTCTGTCTTCTCCTCTCTCGATGCCCTTCTCATCTCTCCTCTCTCTGGATGCCCTTCTGACCTCACCTCTCCATGGATGTCCTTCTGTCTTCTCCTCTCTCTGGATGGCTTTCTTTTCTCTCCTCTCTCTGGATCCGTTCTGTCCTCCCCTCTCTGGATGCCCTTCTTCAGTCTCCTCTCTCCGGATGCCCTCCTTTCCTCACATCTCTCTGGATATCCTTCTGTCCTCTCCTCTCTCTGGATTTTGTACTGTTCGTTCCTTTCTCTGGATTCCCTTCTGTCTTCTCCACTCTCTGGATGCCCTTCTGTTCTCTCCTCTCTATGGATTCCCTTCTGTCTTCTCATCTCTCTCTGGATGCCTTTCTCTTCTTTCCTCTCTTCCAATCCCCTTCTGTCTTCTCCTCTCTATGGATGCCCTACAATTCTCTCCTCACTCTAGATTCCCTTCTGTCTTCTTTTCTCTCTGGATGCCCTTCTGTTGTCACCTCTTTCTGGATGCCCTTCTGTTCTCTCATCTATCTAGATGCCCTTCTGTTTTCTTCTCTCTTTTTATGGCCTTCGGTACTCTTTTCTGTGGATGCGCTATTTTCTTCTCCTCTCTCTAGATGCCTTCTGCCTTTTCTTCTCTCTGGAGGCCATTCTGTACTCTCCTCTCTCGGGAGGTCCTTCTGTCTTCTTCTATCTGCTGATGCCCATCTGTCTTCTCCTATTTCTGGATGCCCTTCTGTTCTCTGCTCTCTCTAGATGCCCTTCTGTCCTCTCCTCTCTCTGGATGCCCATCTGTTCTCTCCTCTCTCTGGATTCCCTTTTTGTCTTCTCCTCTCGCTGGATGCCCTTCTCTTCTCTATTCTTTCCTGTCCTCTATTCTCTCTGGATGCCTC